>NC_091784.1:24352622-24653103 GCF_029378745.1 Bos indicus | reverse complement strand
TTTTTAAAATTTATTTATTGATTTAATTGGAGGCTAATTACTTTACAATATTGTAGTGGTTTTTGCCATACATTGACATGAATCAGCCATAGGTGTACATGTGTTCCCCATCCTGAACCCCCCTCCCGCCTCCCTCCCCATCCCATCCCTCAGGGTCATCCCAGTACACCAGCCCTGAGCACCCTGTCTCATGCATCGAACCTGGACTGGCGATCTGTTCCACATATGGTAATATACATGTTTCAGTGCTATTCTCTCCAATCATCCCACCCTCACCTTCAAGTGGCATACAAGACCCCAGACCTCACAGGGCTCAGATGATTCATAAAGAGGCACGACAAGTGCACTAAGAGGATATGGCATTGTTGTTGTTTCGTCACTAAGTCATGTGTGACTCTTGGCCTGTAGCCCACCAGGCTCCTCTGTACATGGGATTTCCCAGGAAAGAACCCTGGAGTGAGTTGCCACTTCCTTCTCCAGTGAATCTTCCCAACCCAGGGTCAAATCCATGTCTCCTGCATTGGTAGGCAGAATCTTTATCACTGGGCCAGCAGGGAAGCCCTAATGAAGGTGCATTAAAAAGATGTGGGATGACATGTGCCTAATGACAAGTGAGTGGTCCAGGGACGAAAGCCACAAAGAATATCAGGGATGCAGGGAAATGGGGCAGTTTAAGAAAACATCCCCCACACGCTTACCACATGCAACAAATCCACTGTCTGAAGACATTTAAACTCCCAACCACTCCAGGAGGTAGTTTTCACTATTGACAACATTTTAAAGAAAAAGCGAAGGCTTTGATACACAGGATAGCCTGCCCTCAGTCTCACAGCCAGGGAAAAAGAGACTGAGAATAACAGTTTTTAAATGCAGATAATAATAATAATACACATTTTAGCTCTTTTTGTGTGCCAGGCACAGGGTTGAGTACCTGCCATGCTTTTGCAATCAAAGCCTCATGAGAGCATTTGAGGTAAGTACAAATATTATTTCCATTTTGCAAATGAAGAAACTGAGTAAGAGAGAGGGTTAAAAGCTTGAAAAGAGTCACACCAGGATTTAAGATACGATCTTGTCCAACTGCCAATCAAATGTCTGAATCTCCTTTGTGGATATGTCTGCCCATGGGGCCAGCATGTCAAGTTCCCACCTCAAGTTCAAGGTCTAATTTCAAGGTTAGCCTGCAACCTGAAGACTAGAATCGAAAGTAGAACTCATATAGCAAGAGCCCATATAGCCTCGCCAAGCAGACTGAACTTTTTATAAGTGGCCATTAGGGGCGTAGTACCATGTGACAATTCCTGGGATTAGCGGGCTAGTGTTCTATTGCTGCGTATCACCGTCATGGCACAGGAATGTATTATTATCCCCACTTCATAGGTAAGGAAACCAAAACTCAGAGAGGTTAAGTGTCTTGCCAATGTCCCTCAGCATGTAGCAGGGATTCACATGCAGGGTTACCTGAGGTGTCTAAGCACTGTGGATCCTGCCTAGGATAAGCAGAGACTTGAAGCACAGTCAGCTTTGCCCCTGGAAAGACTGGCAGTGGCTCCAAGTTGGTCTGCTGCATATTCACTGCTTCAGGCCTTATCTAGGAACATGAACCACTGACATCAATCTCTAACCTAAATCCCCTCTCAGCTTCCAGTGCTACTCAGAACCAAGTGATGCTGGAAGGCCTCTGTCTTAGCAGCAGGTGGGCTTCAACCTTACAGAGGGAGGGATTAATTAGAAGACTCAACGGGATGCCCCTTGTATAGAATCCGAGCTTCCTACAAAAGCAACTTGTGCTGGAGTCCACATGCTGCTCAGGACAAGCAGTGCCTCCTGGGGGGTGGGGGTGGGCAAAGGAGTTGATCCATAGGCGTGTTTTCAGTAATAATGGCAAGCGTGATCAAAGCAGGCATGGTGGAGGACCTTTCCTCAAGCTGGGCTTGGGTCAAGAAGCATCACATGTATGATTTTACTTAATCTTCAAGACAACACCAGGAGGTGGGTTTTACTGCACTTACTTGCAGATGAAGGAACCAGAGCTCAGCTGATCAATGCATCATGCTGAGCAGGACTGTTGACTCCAAAGTCCATGCCCTTTTACCTGCTGGGCTCAGGAATGCAGCTTGAAGGTGTCAGTCTGGATCTTAGCCTTCTTTGGCTTACAATGCCTCAACAACCATTGACCGGGATAAGTTTGAAATGACCCAACAGAACTGGGTTAAACATCAACATATCAAAGGGGGAATGAGCAAGGTCAGGGTATGGGGTGAAGAAATACAAACTATTATGTGTAAAGTAGACAAGCAACAAGGATATTGGGCAGAACAAGGAAATAAACCAATTATTTTGTAATAACTTTAAATGGAGTATAATCTATAAAAATATTGAACACTATGCTGTACACCTGAAACCAATATAGTATTGTGAATCAATGGTACTTCAATATAATTTTTAAAAGTATTTACATAAGGAAAAAAATGTTTTAAAGCAAACATTTCAGGCAAAGAGTAGTGGAATTCATACAGCATCAAACCAAGAAATTTGATAGTCATCATTCATTCGTTTATGCATCTGGTCATCCATCCATTTATTCATTCATATATCCACATACTTGGCCATCCATCCAATTAATCAATTATTCATTTAAACATATGATCAATATTGGCCAGGTGTTCCCTATTTGGCGGCCACTGTGCATGGCCCGGTGGGACTCTTGGGCACAAAGCCTTTGTCTTCCCTATTTCTTTGATTAAAGGAAATAGCCACAGGCAGGCAAAGGGAAGCAGGAACCTGCAGACAGACAGAAAACCACCCATTTTGGGTGATAAGAGACAAAGTAGCATAGGGGACGAAGAAAAGTGGGAAAGGCAGGCATCTCCTGTGTCCAAATATGGATAAACTTTTGCTCATTGCGCTCTCATTACCATAACACTAGACTTTTAGATAAGAAGTACTCATCAGGCACTGATGCTATGTCACTTCTGATCTAAGCAAAGTAAGGTAAAAAAAAAATGCCTCCTCCCCTGGGGAAAATGGAGCTGGGATGAAAATCAGGGAAGATGATCCCCAAACTCTTCCTTCCCCAGTAAATATTCCACCCCTTCTCTATGACCTTCATAACCAGCTTGGCAAAGAAATCTAGGGCAGTGGCTCTTCGCTTGCCTGCCTGCTCTCCCTCTGACAGCGTATCCTTGCTTAAATACACTCTCACTTGACTTTCTTAACATCTTCGCTTTGTCTCCAAATTCTCTCATGACATAGGAAGAAGCTCAAATTCACTGGCAACAGTAAAACAAAGGTACTTTGTAAGGCTGTAAAAAGTTCTTCATTAGAATTGTCCTCCAAAGGGATACGCACTAGAAGGCATTGGTTTCTCTGGGGTTACTCAAGGAGACTCTGATGACCATCCCCATGCGCAAGATTCCTTCCTTGACCAAATTTGGGTCAAGTTGCCCACAGCTCCATGTTGATAAGACCTAATCTTGGGCTCTATCCTTGGCTCCTTGGCTCCAGTCTTAGCAAGAATGCTGCACAAAGAGTTTAGCAAAAATCTCCCACCTTTGACATCTGATTGGATGTCCCCTGGACATCTTATTACGCCAGTTTGTCTTCAGTAAAAATCCTGTTGAGTCAGTTTTGCCAGAATGGCACTTCCCCCTGATGTTTCCTCAAGTGATTTTTCCATCCACTAACCTCCACCTTGATTCTTGGCTCTAAATCCTTACTTGTCTTTTGTTGTGTTGGGAATGGAGCCCAGTTCATATTGAAGTTTCTTCCCCTAATTCAATGGTCCCTAAATAAAACTTGCTTTCACCTCTTTAAGTTCTATCTGGCTCTGGTTGGCTGTAACACATGGATGCCATGGAAGAAAGGTCCACATGAAAGATTCATTTGTTCTCTCAAAAACAACTCTCACTAGGTGATACCTGTTCTGAAAAGCAATGTATCTCAGTGGTTGTGAGTCAGGGAGGGTAACAAATACCATCTGGACATGGAAAGTCTTTGGGCTGATTGTCAACTCAATACTCTCATTGTCAGACTCTGGCTTTTCATAACTGGCAGTCGTACATCTTTCTTTGTTCCAGTTTCTTCACCTGTAAAACAGACCTAATAACAACATCACTACAGACAGACCTGAAGATCAAGTCAGTTGATGAGTACCTAGCACAGTGGCTGACACCCTGCGATGCTCAACAGACACTAGCAATGATAACCATCATGGTTAATGGTGCCTACTGCTACCAGTCATTGATATCCGGTATGAGAGAAAGGATTAGGTGATGGATGTATATACCATTTGAATTAGAGGACATTTATGGAGTGCCGGGAATTTTACACAATCCCTAAACTCAAGAATCAATACAAGTAATTAGAAGAAGAGGGTAAAGCGCTCAATGCAGTGATAAGGCAGCAGCAGGAGAAATTATGTCCAGGTTGGGAGATAACAGGTCTTCAAAGAATGAGGTGATGTTTGGGATCAGGGCAGGACTAGAGTTTATCCATGAACAGGGGTCTGGAGGGCATTTTTTAAAACTTGAGGTGTTTTTTTTGTTTGTTTTGTGTGTGTGTGTGTGGCTGCTCTGGGTTATAGTTGCAGCATGTGGGATCTAGTTCCTTGACCAGGGATCAAAACCAGACCACGAATTGTTCTCAGACCATGTTCCCAGACCACGCATTGGGAACATGGGGTCTTGACTATTGGATCACTAGTGGCAGTTCCTGAATGGAACTTCAAGAGCAGAGCACAGCACACATCCAGACACCCACAGATACGCCATGTTTCAAAGCTAACATTGGCCATTATCCTTTTCCCCCACAAGCCTAAAATCCAAAATGCTCTGAAAACCAAAATACGTTTATAACTAATTTTTGTGACAAAACCTGAGCTGATGTGATACAAAAATGTTTATCCTTTTTGTTTTTCCCCTTGGTGTGAATGATCACATTTCATGGCAGAATATTCAAGACTCTGGTTATCAGTTGTTGCCCCAGAACCCACTGGGGATGTTATATATTTATTACAGGGAGTATGTATCATGTGATCTTTCTAAAATTGAAATAATTCTAAATTTCAAAATAAGTCTGGTTTTCAATAAAATGATATTTAACTAAATTAATCCTCCTGATGTAGATAGTAGATTCTGTTATCTTATTTTTTTTTTTTTTTTGCATGAATGAGAATAACTTGCCCAGACTCAAACAGCTAGGAAGTTTCAAAGCCAGGATTCAAAGCTGTACTTTAAACCTTAATTCTTAAATACCACCCTCAACCACCTCTATACACCATGATTAAGTAAGAGCAAGTGTGGTTAATTGTATTATTTTCTCATTATTCTTCTATAAGAAGGAAGCAACTTCCTTCATTCTCCTCTCTTTCCATGCATTCCCCAGAAACACTATATGTCCCACTGCATTGAGGTTGGCTTGCTTTAGCAATGAAATATTAGTAGAGATTACAGGTGCAGAGGCTTTAAATGTGCTTCTGTGGTTTGACTTGGCCTCTCATACTCTCATGATTTATTATAGAAAAAGCCTGATCCAAGTAGCTAATGCATCTCGGAATAAGGAACAAGTAGACCAGACCTGTAGCCAGTCCAGAGCATGAAACAGAACTGTCTTAGTCAACTCCCAGACTCATGAAGGAGAAAAAACAAAAAATGCTCGTTTCTGTGAGCCCCTGAGATGTGGGGACTGTTTGTTACCCAGCATTATCATAGCAGTAGCTGTCTCATTTTAAGTGCTGAGCATGAGATGGATAAGGCAGCATTTCCTGATTTGCAGATTTAAAGCTGACATTAGCCATCATGGGAAAAATCCTAAAAATAATGCTAAATATTTTGAATCCCATCCTGAAAGCAAGGAAGAGTCTTCAAATGATTCTATTCAGAAGCATAAGATGATACGATTTCTGTTATCTACATTGCAACAGTCATTTCCTGAAAATCCATAATGAGTCACTAGCTTATCCCCCCATCACCACACATTTGTTGTTGTCGTCTAGTTTCTAAGTTGTGCCTGCCTATTTTGTGACCCCAGGAACTCTAGCCCACCAGTCTCCTCTGTCCATGGGATTTCCCAGGCAAGAAGACTGGAGAGGATTGCCATTTCTTCCTGCAGGAGATCTTCTCAACCCATCGATCAAACTCAAGTCTCCTGCACTGGCACGTGGATTGTTTATCACTGAGCCTCTAGGAAAGCTATCACCACACATTCACTTACTTAATACCTGTCAACAGCTTTCCATTGATCATAGGATACAATCCCAAATCTTTAACATAATCCAGAGTCCTTGGATTTGCTCAACTTCCAAATGCATCTTGCCCCAAGCTTCCTCTCCTCCTGGCTCCACCTCCACTGTCCTTGATCAGTTCTTTGGGTGTCATCATTCCTTCTCACCCCAGGACCTTTGTACCTGCTTTTCTTGCTACTAGAAAAGCTCTTTCACTAACACTTTGCCTATTGAACTCTCAGTTTAATGGGCACTTCCTTCCAGAAGCCTTTCCTGAGCTCTTTGGTAAGTCAACTTCCCTGTTCCAGGTGCTATTAAGCCCCATGCCTTTCTCTTTTATTTCACTTACACAGTTGTAGTTTCACATTTGCTCATAAAATTTGATAAGTGTCCATCTCAGCCACTAAACTGTCACCTTCCTGAAAGCAGCTGCTGCAGCATCTTTTTCTCCCAGTTATCTTTGCATCGCCAGGATTAGCACAGCCCTTGATACATGGCTGATGCTCAGTAAAATTCGCGAAATGAAAGAATGCTGTCGGATGATAGCTCAGATACCAGTGAGGACAATGGATTATTGTGGTTGCCTGAAGCACAAGAACAGAACTAATCCTTCTTCCTTCCTCAGCCATTTCAACTCCCTCTTGCATTCTCTGAGACCTGGTCATGACAGAGCCCTCACAGAGCAAGAGTGCAGTGGGAATGTGTTAGTGCAGTGGGAATGTGTTATTAATCTGTTAGGATCAACTGGGAACTAGGACTCTATGCAGTGCAATATGATCCATCTACATGGCAGGTGTTCATCGTGTCTTCCCCAACATTGCCTTGTAATCTCACAATCCCAAAAACTCTGGTAACTGGATGAGGATGAAACATCTGGATGCTGCAAACTCCCTCGACAGGCTGTCTATACCATCACCTTCAAAATCAATGCACAAGAAATGAGAGTTTCTGGAGCAACAGAAATAGTGGCTGGCATCAAAACATGCTGTTTAAATCCCTTCGTGGCATTAAGCAAAGACGACCTGGATTTCCTTTCGGAGTGATGGGAAAATGGGATCTGGCAAAAAAAGAGGCCATGGGTAAGACAGATGATGACTTCATTTCAAATGTGTCTGTGCTTGGGGAAAGGACATCCCTGTTATTCACATAATATCTGTGAAATGGGGCTTCCCTTGTGGCTCAAACAGTAAAGAATCTGCCTACAATGCAGGAGATCCAGGTTCAATCCCTGGGTTGGGAAGATTCCCTGGAGAAGGGAATGACTACCCACTCCAGCATTCTTGCCTGGAGAATTCCATGGACAGAGGAGCCTGGCAGGCTACAGTCCATGGGGTCACAAGTAAATAAATGAACTGAGTAAATAATTAATCAGTACCCTAGGATAATTCTGATCATAAGATGGAAGACTGTATCTGAATAGAGGTCAAAGGAGGGGCAATTAAGGGTGGGCATGAAGGCCACATGGAGAAGCTGGGACTGGAAAACGGGCAGTAAGCAAAGATAGTGCTAGAAACTATGATATAAACTCACTATGATTCAAAAATCAAGTGCAATGGCACCAAAGAGAGAATCAATTTGAGAGAGCATAAAAATCAAATCAGTGATCTCAAATGTTGGCAAGGACTCGACGGGAGTAGAAATTGTCTTGACGGCTTTGGAAGGCACTCGGGCATTATATTTTAAGAATTGAGACATACTTACATTTGCCGTACAAATCTTCTCAGTATATTCCTAGAGAAACACTTACCCAAGTGCAAAGGAAGGCAAGATGATGGGAAGTTGACTACAACATGTTCATGACAGCAAAAACTGGGAGCAACCCAGCTACCCAAGTGTTAGAGGACTGAGCCAACAAACTCAGCTATGCAGTCATCCATGGGATATTAGGTCACAGTGAGAAACATGTTAATACAGGTGAACATTTCTACAGCAGCACCATTTACAACAGCCAGGACATGGTAGTGACCTAAATGTCCTTCGACAAATGAATGGATAAAGATGTGGTACATATACACAATGGAATATTACTCAGCCATAAAAAAGAACAAAAATGGGTCACTTGTAGAGATGTGGATGGACCTGGAGTCTGTCATGCAGAGTGAAGTTAGTCAGAAAGAGAAAAACTATTGTATATTAACACATACATATGGAAGCTAGGGAGAAGGCAATGGCACCCCACTCCAGTACTCTTGCCTGGAAAATCCCATGGACGGAGGAGCCTGGTGGGCTGCAGTCCATGGGGTTGCTAGAGTTGGACACGACTGAGCGACTTCACTTTCACTTTTCACTTTCATGCATTGGAGAAGGAAATGGCAACCCACTCCAGTGTTCTTGCCTGGAGAATCCCGTGGATGGAGAAGCCTGGTGGGCTGCAGTCCATGGGGTCACAAGAGTCGGACACGACTGAAGCGACTTAGTAGTGGTAGTACGGAAGCTAGGAAAATGGTATAGGTGAACTATTTGCAGGGCAGGAATAGAGACGCAGAAGTAGAGAATGGATGTGTGCACACAGAAGGGGAGCGGAGGGCGGGACTAGCTGGGAGGTTAGGATGGGACATATACACATTACGAAGTGCATAATAGAGAGTTAGTGGGGATCTGTTATAAAGCACAGGAAGCCGGCTTGGTGCTCTAACACGACCTAGAGAGGGGGGGACGTGGGTGGGTGAGAGGGAAGTCCAAGAAGGAGGGATACATGTATACATATTGCTGAGTCACTTCACTATACAGCAACATTATTTTCAGATTAAAACAGAAATCCAAAAGATACTGTAAACAAGGTGCCAGATGACATAACTAGCTTGTTGTAATTATCCTAAATATACATATCTAAAATAACAATACTCTCTATTGTGCATTGTTTGCTGACATATGTATGTGTGCAGTGGAGTAGCAGGTGGCCCGATAAATGACACCCCAGATGGATAACAGCAGTCATCTTTGGAAATGAGCTGGGGACTGGAATTGGGTGTAGGGGGTCGTCAAGATTTTGGCACTGTCTATAATATTCTGTTCATTTCACAAGGAATAACAGAGGCAGACTAAACCAGTGAAATTAAACTTTTTTTTTTTTAAACCAACTTGTTCAAAAGCATGAATGTGTAATAAAGAAACCAAGGAACTGAGCTGAGCGAAATTGCACTCGAAATTGCTGCCGAGAGAAAGGGGAAAGCTGCTCAGAGTGAGACCAAGGTTTCTTGACACCTCGATGTGGTTCGGAGGCCTTTTATTGATGGCTGGGGTCTCTCTGTGGATATTCTCAGCCCCATGCTACCTCCCGACATTAAGGAACTTCTAAAGGAGACTGTTTCATTTTGGAACAGCAACGTGGAGGTGGAGGGGGTGGGGGTGTGTGGGGAATAGAAGCCAAGGAGGAGGGAAATCACCAAGCTCTGAGATCAAGAAAGGTTCCCCAGGCACCTCTGCTGACACCAGGCTTATTGAAAGTTTTTATGCATCATCTGAAAGGGATTTAGAGTTAAATATCTAAAAGGACAAAGTACGTTGGAGCTCTGATGTAGGAAAATACCACGCAGATAAGGATAAACAAACTACAGAGCAGAAATGACCACAGGTCTGACCCAGTCTAATAATTCTTAACATCTCTCGGAGTTGTTGTAGAGGATTAAATAAGATTGCTCATGAATGCCCCAGGAAAATTGTAAAATGGAACACAAATGTTGCTCATGACTGTGATTATGTCGTAGCTGGTTTTACATCAGAATTTGATAACAGAGCTAAAAACAGAA
This sequence comes from Bos indicus, assembly GCF_029378745.1. Classification (NCBI taxonomy): domain Eukaryota; kingdom Metazoa; phylum Chordata; class Mammalia; order Artiodactyla; family Bovidae; genus Bos; species Bos indicus. The sequence goes on along the minus strand of NC_091784.1, from coordinate 24,643,131 downwards.
TCCTTAATGGAGTCTGGGATTCTATTCAGCCATCTACCCTGACTGGGAGTACTTTATAAGAATGATTTGGCTTTTACAAGTAATCAGCCTCAGTTTTTTGTTTGTTTTGGCTTTTTTAAAAAATAAAAATGCCACATCCAAATTTAAAAGCTGGGGAAATAGAATAAGGGAGAAAAAAGCCATCCATAGCCTCAAAAGGCCCTCAGTTCAGTTCAGTTCAGTTCACTCGCTCAGTCGTGTCCGACTCTTTGCGACCCCATGAATCGCAGCATGCCAGGCCTCCCTGTCCATCACCAACTCCTGGAGTTCACTGAGACTCACGTCCATTGAGTCAGTGATGCCATCCAGCCATCTCATCCTCTGTCGTCCCCTTCTCCTCCTGCCCCCAATCCCTCCCAGCATCAGAGTCTTTTCCAGTGAGTCAACTCTTCCGCCCTAATGTCACCCAATATTTGTTGCATGAGTGATGGAATGAATGAAACAGCGAATCCACTTTTACCGTTTTGTACAGTCCTATCAGTTTGCTGTGTGAACTCACACACCCTACCTTGGCAATGTGGAGTCTCAATCACTGGAGCACTAGAAAAGTCCCTGGCTCTACATTTTTATAATCTCCACTGTCCATTGGCATCAGAGACAGTTCCTCATGGTTCTTCATAGCCTTCAGAACTGTGCAGTATTTCCTGGATTTGATGCACCCTAATGTATTTAATTCATCCTTCATGTTGGAACATTTGAAAAACCCTCCATATCCCTTTCCAGGGATTATCTTTATACAAAGTCTTCTTTTACTCTTTAGCCAATTTCCCAGTGCTAGGGAATTATATTTAATATCTTATAATAGTCTATAATGAAAAGTTTTATACACACACACACACACACATACACACACACATGACTCTCTTTGATGTACACCTGAAGCTAACACAATTTTGTAAATCAATTATCAGTTCAGTCACTCAGTCATGTCCAACTCTTTGCGACCCCATGGACTGCAGCACACCAGGCCTCCCTGTCCATCACCAACTCCCGGAGCTTGCTCAAACTCATGTCCATCGAGTCAGTGATGCCATCCAACCATCTCATCCTCTGTCGTCCCCTTCTCCTCTTGCCTTCAATCTTTCCCAGCATCAGGGTATTTTCCAGTGACTCAGTTCTTCACATCAGGTGGCCAAAGCATTGGAATTTCAGCTTCAGCAGCAGTCCTTCCAATGAATATTCAGGACTGATTATACTTCAATCAAAAAAAAAGAATACCCCGTGTTTAGAATATGGTTGATGGCTGGTGGTTGGCAGGGGCTCCATTTTACAGACCTTATCATTAGTGTTATAGTCCTGGTTATTGTTACCGTTTTGTGTTAATGAAGTGGCTTGTCTTCTGAACTGCTTGGTTTATTGATTTAATGTTTAAGCTAAAGAAAGAAAACACTCTCCAGGAACTATAGAGTTTATGGTAAAAAGGAGACAGGGCAAAGAACACATGTTACCATAAATTTCAATATGAAATATTCTCCACAGAAATAATTCTATGGACAGACAGATGATTCAAAGGATGAATCAGCCTGGGATGATGAAAAGCTCTTTCAGTACTATCTGAGCAAAGATATGGAACAGCAGATGGCCCTTTTCCCTGAGGCCATCGCGGAGCAGCAAATACAATAAGACATGTGACTGTAATCCTGTGATACTAATTGCCCCCAAAATATACAGAATGTGTTCGTTTGTTCTTGACTTCCTTCCTCCTAGAATTCTGCTATTGGCCAGGTTTTTCAAGATCCACTTTATATCGTTCACTTTGTAATGAATAATCTATCACCTCCTGTTTCTTCTCCTCCAATTCCCAGGTGTGGGGCCTCAGGTCCTATACTACTACTGAGTTTTGGAGTTCATCCACTGGAACAGTCCCCACTACCTAAAATTTGCTGCCAAATAATTATGGGACCAAGTTACACATGGGGATTCCCAGGCACTAGTGGTAAAGAATCCACCTGCCAATGCAGGAGACACAAGAGACGCGGGTTTGATCCCTAGGTCAAGAAGATACCTTGGAGGAGAGCATGGCAAACCACTGTAGTATTCTTGCCTGGAGAATCCCATGGACAGAGGAGCCTGGAGGGATACAGTCCACAGGATTGCAAACAGCTGGACACTGAAGCAATTTAGCATGCACAACATTACACAGGGGGATTCTATGTATATCCTGAATTATTTTGAATAGGCTAATGGTGTCCATTGGACCAGTCTGCTATTTGTTTACTGATTCATTCAGTAAACAATGATTCAACACCTATGGCGCACCATGCATTGTTACCGCTCTGAAGCTAAATGAAAGAACAAAGATCCTGCCCTCAAGGAATTCCATTCTAGGGCTGGAAGATGCATCATTAAAAAGGGAATCCATAAACAATGCAAGTACACACAGAGATGCTCTGAAAGACACAAGACAGGGTATTGGACTGAAAGGAACAGGGGGTGGAGGGAGACTGCTTTCCTGTGGATGGTCAGAAGAGTGAGAGAAAGGCTCCACAACAGAAATGAAGTAGATGTGTTCAAAGAACAGAATGGATGCCACAGGTTGGTTTTTCTGGTTGAAGTTTAAAAGGCAAGGGGGAGAATAGCAGGAGATAAGGATGGTGAGGGGGCCAGAAAGCAAATAATTTGGGTAGTAAAGGACTTGATAAAGAGTATAATCTTCATTAAAATGAAAAGCTTTGGCTTTGTTCAGCTCTTTGGTCCATCTGGTCAACCTACCTTATGCTCCATTGTCCCAAGAGAACTGGAGTTTTCTCCTAAACCCCTCTTCCTATATTTGTTTAGAGCTCTTATAAATCTTCCCTAGAGGATTGCCTCTGCTCTCCATGCTTCTAATCAAGACTTGCAGACTTGCCTAAAAAGGAGTTCTCTCCCAGCCCAAGGCACAGTGAGATCTGATTCCAACCTTCTGGTTCTCTCTGTAAATCTCTGCTCATAGCAGGGCTTTTGAACCATGTCTAATTCTACTTTGCCTTTTGGACTTGATATCTTGGGCATTTTGAAAGCAAGTAAGCACACCCTAAAACCTATATCCTCTCCCGACCAAATGGGGTCCCACTTGGTCCTGTGTCCTTCTTCCTCCCCAGTAGCCCTGGAGTTGATCTTAGCATGCCTTGTTCCAACCATGCTCTTGTTAAAGCTTAATTGCACATCACAGTGCTCCCAAAACAGTACTGTTAAGCTTAATCATCAGACAAATTCATTCGACTTAGCTCCAAATAACTGTTGGCTGTTTCAAAAAATCAAATATGGAGATTTGTCACAATTGAGGACATTTAAAAATTTATGTTCAGACTCTGATAGCAATTTTCAAAGAGCCGTTCCCGGAATAGCTGGGAAATTGCCATGTAATTGGAATAAAGCTATGACCTCCTCAGGGGTCCTCTTGGAAGAAGGCCCACATCCAAGTGGATGCAGAAGAATCAATGAATTTGTTAATAACTGGTCTCATTACCTACCTACCACCCATGTAGCTGTGGTTGTAACTCGTGTAGCACTTTGGGGTCTAGATTCTTATCTGGTAAATTAGGTACCAAACTGGGAGAACCAGGGCAGCAAAGCTATGTGAAATCGTCCTATTAAATATTCCCATTTTGGACAACTGCTCCTTTCATGGCACAGCATCTAGACCCTTCATCATGTGGCTGCCCCATTTTCACCTGTAGCTTTCAATAAACCTTTTTTTTTTTTAATGTTACTGAGGACAGAATTCTCTCCTCCAGTGCAGTCTGAGCAGTGCAGAGAGGCATATATACTGAGCTTTTCTCCAGAGAAGGAAACCCAATCCCCACAGGACCAAAGGCCAGTTCCTACTTGTGACTACTTTGATCAATATAGTGTCTACTTTAAAAAAAAATATTGTTGTCAACATTAAAAAATTAGAACTTGGACTTCCTTGGAGGTCCAGTGGTTAAGACTCCACACTTCCACTGCAGGGGACATGGGTTCAATCCCTGGTCGAGAAACTAAGATCCTGCATGCCATGTGGCATGGCCAGAAAAGTAAACTAGAAGGAAATCCACAAAGTCAAGAACTTCAAAACTTTCTAAACAATATTGCAAGTCCTAGCCACATTGAGTCCACACAGTTGCTTGGAAGGCTAACGTACAACAGCTAAAGCATCTGCTCCTTTTTGGTCAGGGTGTGAGCTCCCACTAAACCACCGTCCCACTTGGTCCAGTGAGGTGTATGTGTTTCTGATCTCTGCATGTAGGTTTCACAAGCCGAACAATTCACAGTGGCAAACATATCTGATTTAGAGTCAGAAGGGTCCACTTGATGCGTCCCTGAAATCACCACTGATCATTCATTAGGTGTCAGATATCACATTAGACTCCGAGGATACAGTTCTGAGCAAGAAGACACAGTAGTTACCCCTGCAGACTTCCAGTTTAGCCGGCAGGGAGGGCATAAACAAATAGTTACCTGCTATTCCTTGTTAATTGCAAAAGTGAGAAAGGTTTTCAAGAAAAACAAGACAGCAACATTAAAACAAATACAAGAAGAAAAAAAAATCTGCTTTCTCCAGGGAATCAGGGAAGCCTTCTCTGATATAGTGACATTTAAGCTGTGGTCTCAAGGACAAGGAGAAGTAGACAGGAGATGTGAAAAATAGAGGGAGGAGAATTCTAGGATGAGAAAATACCAAGTACAGAGGCCTTCAGGCATGCAGGAGGTTGGTCCATCTTGGGAATTAAAAGAAGGTTTTCTTTTTGTTTTCATTTTTAATACTGTAGGTAAAACCTGGGGAGGATTTTACGACTGTTTCTTAAGAACAGGTACCAGCTCCGTATCACAACAACAATCTTTCCAATATGCTCCATTGAGCAAGAGATAGGTGTGCGGGCTCCTGCCTGGGTCCTCACACACGAATGCATGAAACCCTGGCAGATGATGTGCACTTCTTTTTTTTTTTCCCCTAAAAAGACAATGAAATATATGTAACTCATAAGTCCCCAACCTCATCAGCCCATGACTACAAAATGAGATTATGCTCTTCTTTCAGAGGCAAATTATTATGGCCTGAGGCCCTCCAACTGTCTCCCAGCTGCTTCTGAGAGCTTCCCTGGGCCTCCTGTGTGTCCAGAATTATGTTTTTAGTTTCAGTTTGCTCTGAGCTTCTTGTCTTGCTGGGCCCATCTGTCCTCATTGGCGACTACTGCTGATGGTGTTCTCAGCTTTAGGGAAAGATCTGTGGTTTAGGTCCAAAGGGACCACCTTGGTGAGTTTCAACACTTGCTTGGGCAATCTGAAGTGGAGAAGGAAATGGCAACCCACTCCAGTATTCTTGCCTAGAGAATCCTGTGGACGGAGGAGCCTGGTGGGCTGCTGTCCATAGCGTCGCACAGAGTCGAACACGACTAAAGTGACTTAGCATGCATGCATGCATTGGAGAAGGAAATAGCAACCCACTCCAGTATTCTTGCCTGGAGAATCCCAGGGACAGAGGAACCTGGTGGGCTGCCGTCTATGAGGCTGCACAGAGTCGGACACGACTGTAGCGACTTAGCAGCAGCAGCAGCAGCAGCAGCAGCAGCAGGGCAATCTGAATGCAGAAGCATCTTTGAAGCTGGGAAACTTGGCCAGAGCTGCTTCCAAACATCGGTTACCCCCAGGAAACCCAGGCTGAGGTGATGCTTTCGTCCTTCCCATCCCCTTCTGCCTCCTGTGGCCAGAAGGCTGCTCATTCCCTCCACGGGCCCCTCAATACTGCAGAGCTGAGATTCTTCACTAGATGCTCGTGTTCGTGTTCAGTCGCTAAGTCACGTCCGACTCTCTACGACCCCAGGGACTATAGCCCACCAGGTTTCTCTGTCCATGGAATTTCCTAGCCAAGAATACTGGAGTGGATTGCCATTTTCTCCTCCAGGGGATCTTCCCAACCCAGGAGTCGAACCCACATCTCCTGCATTGGCAGGCAGATTCTTTACCACTGAGCCACCAGAGAAGCCCTCTTTACTAGATAATCTTAATTGCTCAATCTCTCTGTTCCTAATTTTGAATTTACAAAATGGCACACTCACCAATTTCACTGTGTTCCTTGGGGAACAGAACAAGCAAATGACTGTAGAAGGATTCTGTACAACCTGAACAATAACCATAGAAGCCTCACACAACAGATCCAAGCTCTGCCCAGGTAAAGCTGTAATTATCATCTCAGTACTGACCAGAGAGCATGGCAGACTGTAGCCCGGGGGGTCCTTAAGACTCACCATAATCTAGCCTATCACTTCTTTCTAGCTGCATCGCCCACCGGAACCTGCTGCAAACCCAGTGACACACACCACTCAGATTCCATGAGCGCACAATGCTTCCTGTGCCTCCGAGTTTCATACATACTGTTCTTCTGCCTAGAAAGTCTCTTCTCTCTCCACATGGGCACATAAAATTATATAGGATTTCCCAACTTTGAAATTGAAGAGATAATTCAACTCAAAGTCATATAAGAAAAGTAAAAGTGAATTGAAACGTTAGTTTAACTAACCAGTCCGTGTTTAACTAGATCTGGGGCTTCCCTGACAGCTCAGTTGGCAAAGAGAACACTTGCAATGAAGGAGACCCCGGTTTGATTCCTGAGTCAGAAAGATCTGCTGGAGAAGGGCTAGGCTACCCTCTCCAGTATTCTTGGGCTTTCCTTGTGGCTAGCTGGTAAAGAATCCACCTGCAATGCGAGAGACCTGGGTTTGATCCCTGTGTTGGGAAGATCCCTTAGAGAAGGGAAAGGCTACCCACTCCAGTATTCTGGCCTGGAGAACTCCATGGACTGTATAGTCCATAGGGTCTCAAAGAGTCAGCCATGACTGAGCAACTTTCAATCACTCAGGGTTCAAGAGAGAAGGAAATGGCAACCAACTCCAGCATTCCTGCCTGGAGAATCCCATGGACAAAGGAGCCTCAAGGGCTACAGTCCACAGGTCACAAAGAGTCAGACACAGCTGAAGCGACTGAGCACAGCACAGCACAGGGTCCAAATGATAGCACTAGACAGAATTTCTCCTTGCTGCTCATCTTTTTTCCTGATATTGACTCTATTCTTACCCTCTATAAACTCACCACCCAGATCAGGTAGCTTCTAAATCTATTTTCTCTCTTGTTGGCAACCAACTAGACAGATGTTCAACTTTCCTATTAACCTAAAAAGTAGTCCCATAAAGGTATCGCCTTGTCCCTAATTAGTCCAACCTGGATGGCCAGCAGAATGCCCTGAAGATGCATTCCACCTGAGACGCTGGAGCTGGGTTAACTTCACGAATAGCACAAGCTCTGAGAGATTCCCATAATTTCAGTGCCACATGCCAAATACTGGGGGCAAAAAGCACAAGGATCTACTACTGCTACTCTTACAACCGTACTCTCCATTTTTCATGTGAAAAACTCCTCATTGTGCTTCAAAACCCCATTCTGTAAAAAGTCTGCATCACAAGAAAAAAAATTGTAACCACATATGGTAATGACTGTCAACTAGACTTATAGTAGCAATCATTATGACATGTATTACAAATATCAAGTAGCTATGTTGTACATCTAAAAATAATACAGTCGTCACTCTCTATTTGCAGAGGGGTGGTTCCAGGACCCCAGCCCTCCAGGATATTAAAATCCAATGCTCACACCCCTTATATAAACTGCCATAGTATTTGCATATAAACTATGCACAATCTCCAGTATATTTTAAATGATCTACAGATTATTTGTAATGCCTGAAGCAACACGGGCTTCCAAGGTGGCTCAGTGGTAAAGAATCTTCCTGCCAATGCAATGCAAGAGAATTTGCCTGGGTCAAGAAGATCCCCTGGAGGAAGAAATGGCAACCTGTTCCAGGATGCTTGCTTGGAAACTCCCATGGACAGAGGAACCTGGTGGGCTACAGTCCATGGGTCGCAGAGAGTCTGATATGGCTCAGCAACTGAGCACGCAGGCACTATAGCAACATAAATGCTATGTAAATAATTGTAAATATAATGTAAATACTATTAAGTTGGCAGGGTGGCAAATTCAAGCTCTACTTTTTGGAATGATCCGGAAATTTTTTCTGAATATTTTGCTCTGCATTGGTTTAAGCCTAGGATATGGAAAATGTGGATACAGAAGGCTGACTGTATAATGTTATATGTCAATTACACCTCAATTAAAAACAAAAAGTCATCTACCTCCTATGTGAAATTACATAATACTAGAAAAGCTGGCACTGTATATTCTAGATTCCCATAATCCTCTATAGGGATCTTCTCTGTAGAATTTATCCCACTGGATGGTAACATACCCAAATCTGCTGCTGGGAAAGCCTCAAACGCAGAGAGGTGGCCTTATTCATCTCTTTATTCCCTGCATGTTCCTGGACTACTGAAAGTGCTTAGTAAGAGTTAAACAATGGATGATGATCTGTATATTTTTGGCCCCATTTTTTTTATTATTATCTTTATCAAATCACTGGTTATATTCATCTTGTGCTCAAACAAATCCCCCTAGCTCTGATCCTTTCACCCCTTTTATGTGGACACATTCCAAGTCAGGCGTTTCTTCTCACTTGGTGAGAAGAAATTCATATTGGTGAGAAATGCAATTCACATTTCAGACCTAAACACCAGACTCTGCCTTGTTGTTGCTCAGTCGCTAAGTCATGTCTGACTGCAACCCCATGAGCTAGAGCACACCAGGCTTCCCTGTCCTTCACCAGCTCCCAGAGTTTGCTCAAACGCCTGTCCATTGAGTTGATGATGCCATCTGCCTTAGCTCTTAGAGAGAATGTGTCTCATTCTCCAACTTGATGAGAGAGTTCTGAGTCGTCATTTCATCATTCTTCCTAATAACTATTACACCTGGCTTGGTGTCATCTGTATATCTGATTAGTATACCTTCTAGGTTCTCGTCATATCACTGATTAAAATGTTTACTAGGGCAGAACCAAACACAGAGGATCATTAGTGGACTCGTGGATCATGAATAAAAGTCTTTCTCCAGGTGCAAAAAGAACTATTCATCACATTTCAAGGTTCAGCCAGCCAGAAATCCACAGAATGGTATCATCGTCAAGGAAATACATCACTATCTTAATCAACAGGGACAGACAGAGATGCTCCCTCAGTTATTCATCAGAAGTCATGACACCTTGGTACCCACAGTGCTTTGTTGGTGCCATAGATTGTTTTTAAATTTGACTTTATTTTTTTAATGTGGGAGATTTCACATAAAGGTCTCTATTTCTGGCTTTTAAAAAAAGCCCCCAATGGCCTTTCCTGATGGTCCAGGGGTTCAGAATCCACCTGCAGGGGATAGGGGTTCCGTCCCCGGTCGGGGAACTGGGATCCCACGTGCCACAGGGCAACCAAACCCGTGTGCCACAACTAGAGAGTAGCCTGAGCCGTGGTGAAAGATCCCACATGCCACAACTAAGACCTGACAAAGCCAAAAAATAAATATGAAAAAAAAGAAAGCCCCCCAAACCCAACACCATGGGCCCCACAGCACCAGATTGCTGCCACCAACTAGAGCTTGGTATTGCAAGAAAACGTCCTTCAGTCTGCCATAGTCCACATCCAGACTCTTCATTTACCTGCCTGGCCCTCACCAGCATGGGAATTTACAAGCCCTGGCCCTTGGCATTCCTCCAATATGCCCAACCAACTGTCAAGGGCTTGGGAGAACACCAGTCACAGACTCCTACATGGGTACCTCCTTCAAGGCTCCAGCAGCAGAAGAGCAAAGAGCGAACATTCCCAGTATTGAAAGCCCACCAGGCTGCAGTGTCGACTCCATCTTTTCTAACAGTTGATCATTCATGTTCTTTCTCATGGGCTTCCCAGGTGGCATTAGTGGTAAAGAACCCACCTGTCAATGCAGGAGATCTAAGAGACCCAAGTTTGATGCCTGGGTGAGGAAGATTCCCTGGAGAAGGGCATGGCAACCCACTCCAGTATTCTTGCCTGGAGAATCCCATGGACAGAGGAGCCTGTTGGGCTACAGTCCACAGGGTTGCACAGAGTTGGACACGACTGAAGCAACTTAGGACACACACACACGCACCCATGTTCTTTCTCATGAGAAGGTAAAGTCTCCCCCTCAACCTCCCTTCTTTCTCCATTAGACTAGATCTTATCCTCCGGCGCCATGTTGGAAATCACGACCACCTCTCCCATTCCCCAATGCCTCTATATTTTGAGGACTCTGCCTTCTGTCTCCGCCTGGTTGAGTGAGTCTTGTCTTTTCCCATATAAATAACCTCAGTTGATCATTTTAATGGGTAACAGTTTCTAGATCCTACTTATATGCCTGATCACCTCCTCTTAACCCTGTGAATGTGTAGAAGAAGTCTGCAGAGGGCAGAATAACATCAAAAACCAAACAAGGAGCAGACCCTTAGAAACAAGTCAAAAAAGTATTTATCTCAAAGGCAAGCACCTCCTGCCAGGAATTATCACAGAGTCTCAAGGTTGGAAGGAACCTCGGCAATCACCCAGCCATTTCTAAAACAAATGTGAAGATGTCACAGACACAGAAAACCAGGTGTGATTCACCTTCCTTGAGGTGATCGGAAGAAAGAGCAGATGAACTTGGACAACAAATGACCTCGTGATAACTGCCAGAACATTCCTAGGGCAGGGTCAACCTTCACCACGGCATCTAAGATTTCTTCTCTGCCCCAGAAAACAGGGGAAATAGGGATTTTTTTTTTTTTTCCAACTGTGCTAACCCTCACTTTGAATGCAACTGAAGGTGGAAAACCAATGCAAGACGCCTCTGTTCAAGGCTTCACCTGGGAACCAATTATCACCAGGAAGAGTGTTAGAGAATTAGGGAAACTAACCTCTTCTAATCCCCTGTCTAACAGGAACGTCTCAGAAGCCAATCAATAACGGCTGCGGCGGAGGGGCACCTGAGGTCCCTCTCTGCGCCTTCACATAAGTAATTAAAGCCGGTTTAATGAGATTGCCCACGAGCTGGGTGTCGGAGAGCAGGAGGGGAAGACAGCAGCACGAGCCAGAGCGAGCTGGTGGGTGTGAATCACTCTGGAACCTCTCTGGCAAAACGGGATGAGGAGTGCAGGAAACAGGCCCCTGAATAAAACAGAAAGGCTGTGATTGCCTGCTGCAGTTGACAGCCGAGAGAAGGAGAACTTGAAAAAGGATCCGCGTTGTCTGAGATCTGCTCTCCCATCCCCCGCCCCCATTCCCAACTTTGCAGAAAACTTCTCAGCTCTGAAATTTCACCGACCTCTGTGGAATGGTGGCAAGAGTCTAGATGTAGAAGCCAGACTGCACCAAGTTGAAAGGCCAGTTCTGCCTTTCTATTTGGAGTAAGTCCCTTCTATCATAATCAAGTCCTTTCAGCTTCTTAGGCCTCAATCACCTCTTCTACAAAATGGGATCATAACAATACATACCTCTGAAGGATTTCGTGAGGGGTAAGTGGGATCATGCATTTATTTATGAAACAGAGCCACAGATGTAGAAAATAAATGTATGGTTACCAAAGGGTAAAGCGGGAGATAAATTGGAAGATCGGGATTGACTCATCACACTACTATTTATAAAATATCAATAAATAACTAATAAGGACCTGCTGTACAGCACAGGGAATTCTACTCAATACTCTGCAATGATCTATATGGGAAAACAATCTAAAAAAGAGTGGGGATATATATATATATATATATATATATATATATATATATATATATATATATATATATATGTTGTTCAGTGGCTAAGTCGTATCCAACTCTTTTGTGACCCCATGAAATGTAGCCTGCCAGGCTCCTCTGTCCATGGGATTTCCTAGGCAGGAAAACTGGAGTGGGTTGCCATTTCCTTCTCCAGGGCATCTTCCTGACCCAGGGATCAAACCTGTGTCTCCTGCACTGCAGGCAGATTCTTTACTGTTGAGTGGGGAAGCCTGCTCCAGAAGATAACATATTACTTTAAGGGATGTTTCATAAGAAGAGTTCCAGGTATTTTCACTACTGCTGAGCCACCAATCAACTATACTTCAATAAAAATTTTAAAAATTAAAATTAAAAAGTGCCAAGCACAGTGTCCAGCTCCAAATGAGCATTTGCTCCATCACATATGGTTATCAGCTATTGTTTCCCTCTTTATCTCAGGCTCCTCACCCACGAAATAGGAAGAGGAACATCCCACACTAGGATAATGTTAGGTTGCTACAAGATATAGTGTATAAAGGGCTTAACTAGACCCAGCAGGAAGCAGCCACAAAAAACAGCAACTCCTATTCTTTCTCTAGGCTAAACACTGCAGATAGAACATCAGCAAAGAATTACTAGGTAGAAAACTGCTTTACAGAGTGCAAACACTGCAAATTTTAGGGTGGCAGGCAGAGATCAGGGGAATGAACTTTCAATACGGTGTTCTGCTCCTCTCCTTTCAAAAATCTCCACTCAAGGGAAACACAGCCTTTGGAAACCAAGTCCTATCCAGTAGAATCGTGTCCCCCACAACCCACCCATTGGAAGCAGCGAAGTGGCCTTGGCCTTGACACCTCTCAGAAACGGAAAGCCTCGAAGGCAGAGCAGCTGCAGCCAGGGGTGCTGGCAGCTCCCAGGCAGAACCATCTGGCTTGATACACGTTCCACATCAATTACCTTTTGGCACTGAGCTAAACAAAAGAACTGAGAATCCTCCTGCATCTGAATAACAGCCTCCCTTTCTGCAGCATCCTTTCCCACCAAACAGAATCTATCTGCATATGCCGGGGCCACACGCATTCTGATCAGCTGGCCTGTGATTTAAGACCAGTTATTTCTCATCTCCATCCTGCATAATGAAGTCAGGCACATTTTATTGCCAAACGGCCCTGGTAATGCCCCTGTAACTGCCCATCAAGGGTGCTTTGGCTTTCGGGAATAAAGAACGCATCTGAATCTCACCAGGATAAACTCATGAGTGGGTCAATACATCGGATGGTTATCGTGGGTGCGTTGTACTTTATTTTTAGGCTCTGTTCCTACAAGGACATAAATAACGTATCACCTGAGTACTTAAAAGCCAGGGGCCTAAGGCAGAGGATAAGGAGCATTTGGGAACTGTTTCTTTGTAAGGTGGGGAACAGACAAAGCAGGCCTTCACTGCTGGTAGGGGGGGAAAAAAGCAGTGGGAGGGGAAGGCAATAAAAAGAAGAAAAAAATCACTTACTCCAGCACGAACTTTGCACTTTATAAAGCCTTTTCCCCGCGTGGGTGACAGTCAATCCTCCAAGAGTTTTGAACAATGAGCTTCATTTTACGCAAGGGGAAATGAGGGCCATCCAGTGGAAGGGGGTGTTTTCAAGGCCCCACGGGGATTCTGGAACTCAGACGGGAACCATGTTTCCAGTTCTCTCCTTCTAGACACATGGGAAACTCACACTCCTGCCCCTTCAGAGGTGTGACCCGTGACTTATTTTGGACCATACAACTTGAGCAAAGGGAAGAATATCACCATTGGTAGAGCTTGGACAGCCAGAGTACAATTCACGACTCTCTCTCTGCTGTGATCAAACAAATATTCCAGGTGGTGGCCACCGGGCAACATGTGAGTGAGAGGACATGAAGCAGAGCTCCAGCCTAACCCTGACGGGCACGAAAAAAGTGAGGAAGAATACTTGGCCTTTTCTTACCCCCATGACCCTGGTGCTGACTGTTAGTTACTGCAGCACAACTGAGCCCATGCTGACTCTCAACTCCTATGCCAAGCTCTTCCCTCCACTAAGCAAAGCCAGAAACTGAGCTCAGGTCTCCCACATCTAAGTTCTCAAGTTTTCTTTGGTCCTCTTTCTTCTATTAGGAGATCTTCATTTTTTAATTTTTTTTATCCCTACTTTGTAGAATATGAAATTAAATTTTGAGAAATTACTTGCCTGACAGCACAGTGTGGATGAGTAGCCTGATGACGTCTGCTTTAGGAGCAGAGCTTCTCTCAGCATCCTCTCCTTTTACTTTCTGGTCCCCACCTCCCAGGAAATCCCTTAGTCCAGGGATTAGCAGCACAGGCTGTGAAGCTGGATTCAAATATGACTTCAGGCAAGTATCTAATCTTTCTGAGTGTTCATGTCTTCATCTATATAAAGAGTACTAATAGTAATAGTATCTACCCCATGGGGTTATTGCAAAATGTGTAAAAGTGCTCTACACCTGTGGTTACCAACCTTTTTGGCACCAGGGACCTGTTTCATAGAAGACAATTTTTCAAGGGACCAGGAGGTAAGGATGGTCTGGGGATGATTTAAATGCATTACATTTATTGTGCACTATATTTCTATTATTATTATATCAGGTCCACCTCAGATCATCAAGCATTGGATCCCGGAGGTTGGGGATCCCCACTCTACACCATTCATGGCAAGCATTAGTGCCCAATGTATGCTCCCCCTCACTGTCCTTCATTCAACAATACCATGCTACTTAGAGAGCATGCCAGCTTCCTTTGGGCACAGTTACTGCCAACTCAGTTCTCCCACTGTGTCCACTCCCAGCCTGTTTTGCTGAGATGTCCGCAACTCTGCCCTAAACCTCAACAGTGCAGAAAGGGGACTCCATTCACAATATGCACCCTGAGGGTCCACGAGCAGATGGCTTCTGTCCGTGGGCCAAGGTTGCCCAAATTTTGTCCTCTGTTGCTCACTCAACTTCACAAACTATTGATATAATCATCTGTCTTAACACTGTTATCACTACTTGAGGTCTCTAAGAACTTACATTCCTTTTTCTTCCATTTTCATTCATTACTCAGGGAGTGCCTGCCAGGTGCCAGGCATGGTGCTAGGTAGCTGGAATATAAATGGTGATTCAGACATAAGCCCCCAGGATTCATGGTGAAGCAAGGGAGGTAGACCCCTAGGAAAGCAAATCGAAAACACTTTGATCAGCACTTATGATAGAAGATGCATATGAGGTCCTGGAGACATACTGCTTTATTCAGCAAACATTTACTGAGCACCGGTTCTGTATATGACATTTTGTTCAACACTGAAAACACAGTGGTGGAAAAGCCAGGAACTATTTCTTCCCAATATTCATTGGAAGGACGGATGCTGAAGCTCCAATACTTTGGTCACCTGATGTGAAGAGCCGACTCATTGGAAAAGACTCTGATGTTGGGAAAGGTTGAAGGCAGGAGGAGAAGCGGAAGACAGAGGATGTGATTGCTGGATGGCATCACCAACTCAATGGACACAAGTTTGAGCAAACTTCAGGAAATAGTGAAGGACAGGGAAGTCTGCATCCTGCAGTCCACAGGGTTGCAAAGAGTCAAACATGACTGAGTGACTAAACAACAACAAATTTCTTCCCACATGGAGTTTAGAATCTAGTATATACCCCAGTATCTCTTCTCCCCAGATCCTCCCTATAGCCCGTCTAGATGGCTTAAGCATGCCTGACTCTACTCTGAATCCAAGGATGGGTTTGTAATCAAGACTTGGCTGGTGGGAGTTTGGTCACAGTTACTGGTTCATGAGTAGGCATATGATCCAAGTTTCCATTGAGGGACAGCACCTAAACGTTTGCTGGAGCTACCAAAAATAAAAAATAAAAGAGAGGTCATTTCAATTTGCTGGGATTCTTACGTTGGCAGGATGTAAAACCTGGAGTGACTTATATATCTTTATCAATATTTAGGGAGGGCCAGGCTAAGCCTGGCTTCCCTGATGGCTCAGACGGTAAAGTGCCTGCCTGCAATATGGGAGACCAGGGTTTGATCCCTGGGTCAGGAAGATCCTCTGGAGAAGGAAATGGCAATCCACTCCAGTACCCTTGCCTGGAAAATCCCATGGACAGAAGAGCCTGGTAGGCTACAGTCCATGGGGCCGAAAAGAGTTGGACACGACTGAGCGCCTTCACTCACTCACTCACTCAGGCTAAGGCTGAAACCAGCAGCCAGGAAAAGAGATGGGGAGAGAAGGTCTTTGCTGACATCCTCTTACCTAGTCATGCTGAATGGTGCTGGATCTAGCCATACCTGAGCACACTATTACATCTCGATTTTATAGTTAACTGAGCACTTTTTTTTACTTCAGCCAGTTTGAAGGGGTTTCTGTCACTTGCAAACAAAAGAATTTTAATTCACTAGACAAAGAAAGAGAAAGTATAAGATCCTAAGAAGGGAGAACAGCATTTCCCAGCCTAGGACTTTGCAGATCTTGTATCAGGTAGAGACGTGCGGAAAGAGAGGTTCTAGGGACAGGCAACTTAGTGTTCCAGTGATGCCACCAAGTGGGGCTCAAGCACCAAAGCCAGAGGTTACAAACTGGCCCGTGGACCAAATCCGACCAGCAAACAGGATCCATCATTTGCCTATGTGTTTCTAGTTGTCCAGGCAAGACGAAGGCTTTGCCTCTTCTGTTCAGCTATATCCTCAGCACAATGAGTATGCTCACATAATTAATGTTCAATAAGCATTTACTGAACTGCTAGGTAAATGGATACTGGAATTGTGTGCTTTTCAATCAACATTCAGACTTCTAGCTCCTTTAAAATCTCAGGAAAAACATAGGAGAAAAGTAAGCTGGGGCTGAGTTACAGCTGTTCCCTAAAGACAGAAGCCATTCCCTCCACAATCCTCACCACTCTCTATTGTCTCATTCTGAGCCCACTTCATTTCTATACATCATTGCTGGCATGTAAGCATTTGTGTTCTCTGATCTAAGCTATTATGAGAATTTTCCCAGTTAAGTCAACTCTAGTCCCTAAAGAGGGCACAGCCAGACAGTCTGGCTATCACTTGCCTGACTAGTAAGAGAATCTATGGGTCTTAGGAAGTCAAAAATGTCACAGACTCGTCCCATATCTTTCTTTGCTTCCAACATTTCCAAAATGGGGAACATGAATCCTTCAAAATTCAAAATAGCCTAGCTCAGGTTTTTTTCAGCAAGAGCACAGGCAGTTTTCTTTCTTAAAAGCTTTACAAATGCTAGGTTTGTTATTATTACTGCATATTCCACTGGACCACCGTCTGCAAGGAATCAGTGGGGAAGGCAGACACGTCGTTAACAGAGCAAGAAAAGCAAATGGCTTCTCATTAAATTATTTGAAGACCTTACAGAATTCTGAATGGTCCCACTCCTGTTATGCAGTGGGGGCACCCACTGACCAAATCACAAAGTAAAGTCTAAAAGGTACAGACCTACTGAGACCCCAGGAAACCCCTAGTGTTCTTGTGGACACATTGTCAGCAGCTGGGAGGCACTGCAGTTTGATGGTTAAGGATATGGATTAACTGGCTAAACAAATCCAAGTTGGAGGTCTGGCCCTGTGGCTCAGTGTTAAAGAATCTGCCTGTGATGCAGAAGACCTGGTTCGATACCTAGGTCGGGAAGATCCCCTGGAGAAGGGAATGGCTACTCACTCCAGTGGACTTCCCTGGTGGCTCAGATGGTAAAGAATCTGCCTGCAATGCAGGAGACCTGAGTTCAATCCCTGAGTCGGGAAGATCCCCTGGAGAAGGGAATGGCTACCCACTCCAGTATTCTTGCCTGGAGAATCCCATGGACAGAGGAGCCTGATGAGCTACAGTCTAAGGGTTTGCAAAGCAACTAACTTACTCCAGTATTCTTGCCTGGAGAATCCCAGGGACAGAGGAGCCTGGCAGGCTACAATCCATGGGGTCACAAAGAGTTGGATACAACTGAGCAATGAACACTTTCACTTTTCTTTCTGTCACTGACTATCTGAAAGCTCTGAGCTTCTCAGCCCCAGTCTCCTCAGTTTCCGTAAATGACAACAAGAAGAGAAAAAACTTCTTCCGTTGAAGTGAAGTTTCGATAAGGATCATGAGGTTGCAGTGTTAATGCAAACACTGAGCAGAGCTTCTGGCACCCAGGAAACGCTGAGTATACATTAGTTATGCTACTCTAAAAAACAAATGGCATGAAGTGTTCCCCGGATCAAGCAATAAACTCAGGCTCACTCACATACAGACTGATCTATTTGACTACCATTAGCAGGTCTTCCGCTAAGTCCCAGGATAAGGAAGTGAGCTTGGTATTTAAACTCAACTTGGAGAAACACACACATGAACAATTACCAGACCATTTTACAAGTTCATACAAAGGATGTGAAGAGCCTGGAGGATGAAATGACTCTGCCCGGGGGCGACTGAAGTTCTTAGAGAGGCAAATCTAAAGCAGCAGAAAGTAGATTAGTAGCTGCTTGGGGTAGAGGGTAGGAATGGGGATTCATTACAAAGGGCATGAAAGATCTTTCTGGAGGATAAGGAAACGTTTTAAGTAGAACTCTGTGATGGTTGCACCACTATGTAAATTTGCTAAAATCCATTGAGTTGCACACTTAAGTGAATTTTAGTAAACCATATCTCGAGAGAGTTTTGTTGTTGTTGTTGTTGGAGTGTAATTGCTTTCATCTCTCAGTTGGGAAGATCCCCTGGAGAAGGGCCTGGCTACCCACGCCAGTATTCTTGCCTGGAGAATTTCAGTGACAGAGAAGCCTGGCAGGCTACAGTCCATGGGAAGCAAAGAGTCAGACATGACTGAGCGACTATCATTCACTCACTCATAACTGCTTGACAATGTTGTGTCAGTTTCTGCTGTACAGCGAAGTGAATCAGGTATATGTACACATATATCCCCTCCCTCTTGGACCTCCCTCCCACTCCCCCTCAATCCCACCCATGTAGGTCATCACAGAGCACTGAGCTGGGAGTGATTTTAAAAAAAAGAGTTCACAGAGGAAGCGCCCTATAAGCTAAGGCTGCAGGATGAGTAGGATTTACTATACAGAGAAGATTTGGTTTCCTCCCAGGTCCTGGCACAGAAGCAAAGGCAGACAGCCAGCAGAACTCAGCTGATCAGGGACCAGCAACATGGCAAGTGGAGGGAGAGATGGGTGAAGAAGCAGAATGAGATATCCCACCGAGTCCTGAATGGTGGGACAGCAGGCTTCCCAGGACACAGCTGTATTCTCCCAGCCGGCTTCTGCTGTTTAACCTTCGATCTTTCGAGCTAATAGGGGACTCTGCCCTAAGCCAAAAAAAAAAAAAAAATCCATGCTGACTGAAACCAGAAATCCCCTCACAGGAGAACAGAGTCAAGTGTTTGATATCGCTGTTTCCCCAGTTGAAGCTTCCCCTTCACTGGTACTTAGGGCATCTGTAGCTTCTTTGTGGAAATGGCACAAAAGGTTTCTCGGCTTAATCCCCAGGTCTTCAGAGTCTGGGCTGCATTCAGCTTCTGTTTCAAGAGCGCCATGGTGAAATGTGACAGCAGGCTTCGAGCTCTCTGTGCAGGGAGCAAGCAGGAGGAGATCAAGGCGCTCAGAAAGCTTTTCAAGATGAGAAAGCCGAGGCCAAAGCAGCACCTGATGTCAAGATTTCTACTCAGACCAGTTTCCTCTCTGGCAGCCCCACCTGCCACCTCCGCAGATGGGGTAACAGTCTCTGACCCCCACCCTCCTAACCTATGGTTATTGGATCCCAGGTCCCAGCTGGGACAGTCACCTGATCTCATCAAAGGATGGGGAACCAAACTGATGAGTGTGCGTTGTTCTGGGCGGGTCAGTGGGCCTGCACCCATGAGAAACTGACATCTGCTCTGGAGAGACTGATGGGAGCTCACCTTTCCTCCCCACCCACCCATTCTGACAGCTGTCTAGTTTCTGAGCCTAGTCCTCCTGAGGTTTGGGTTCAATTTTTGACACCCCTGGGATTTATTAGGCACTCTGGATGCTTCCAGTAAATTCCTACACAAGTTAGAAATGGATTCCTCTCACCTGAAATCAGTGTCCTAACTGAGTCAGAGAGTGGTGGGTCCAAATCACAATGCAAAATTAACACCAGATTCCTTCTCTCCTGCCAGACCAGGGATCTTGGTGTTCATTACCCAAGATGGTAGATAGGTCAACTGCTCATCAGGTCTGGGCACCACAGAATTCACATGATTGTTTCCAGAAGCAAGTCCACCTCAAGTAAGACCTGAGAAGGGACTGCATTTTATAAGAGGGAAAGGGTGCAAGTTACTATTAAATAAGAATGATCATCCTAAGGGTAATGGGAAGTATGGGGCTTCCCAGATGGCTCAGGGGTAAAGGATCTTCCTGCCAAGCAGGAGACACAGGTTCTATCCCTGGGTTGGGACGATCCCCTGAGACTGAAACGGCAACCCACTCCAGGATTCTTGCCTGGGAAACTTCATGGACAGAGGACCCTGGTGGGCTACAGTACTTCGGTCATAAAGAGTCAGTCACAACTTAGCAGCTAAACAACAGCAGCAGTAGGAAGTACTTGAAAGGTTGTTAACACAGGTAATACCACTTTTAGATTTTGCAAGGTCCCCTGGATTTGGGGTGGAGGATGAACTGATCAAGAGCTTCAGAGGGTCGAGGAGGCAGATGGAAGGCTATAGTCATCCCTACCGTGTGAGAGGACAGTCTCTTTAACTAGAATGGTGTCAGTGGAGGGAAGCGGATATATTAGAGACATGCTTAATGGGTAAAATTGACAAAACTTGGTGACAGACTATTTGGAATAAAAGCACACACTTTAGAGAGGGCTCTCAGATTTTGGATTGAACAACCAGACAGCTTGGCCATGTCATTTAACTGAGACAAACACTAGAAGAAAACTAAGTTGTGTGGGGAGGTGATAAGTTTCATCTCTGGGCACTTTGAATGTGAGATGAATGTGAAATAGCCAAGTGAAGATGTCAAGTAAGCATCTAGATATTGATGTCTGAAGCTCAGAGGAGAAACTTTTAAAAGGAAACATTTTGAGTCACTATTATTGCAAAGTTGGAGCCAGGAGTATAGACGAGATGTTCCAGAGGGGGTGCCCAGGGTCAAGTTGCAGGGAAAGCCAATGCGATCTACTTAAGCATGTGGATACTGTAGCCTGAGGAGCCCCGCCCCCACCCATGCCTCAAGCCCCAGTTCAATCAATAGGTACTTATTGAATAAACAAATCAATCAATCAATTCATGAGTGGGACTGAAAGCTGGACCAGCATATTAGATCCTTCTGTGGAGACAGTGAGAGAGAACCATGGCCCGGAACCAAGTTTTGTGGTTCTTTTTTGCTTCTCCCATTTTTACTGGTAAATAATTGGCATGCATCACTGTATATGTTTAAGGTATACATGATGGTTTAATTAACAGATACTGTGAAATGATTACCACATCACAGCTAAAATCCATCCGGAACCAAGTTTTGTGGTTCTTTTTTGCTTCTCCCATTTTTACTGGTAAATAATTGGCATGCATCACTGTATATGTTTAAGGTATACATGATGGTTTAATTAACAGATACTGTGAAATGATTACCACATCACAGCTAAAATCCATCTTCTGAGATAGATACAATATAAAGAAAAGAAAGAAATTTTCTCCTTGTGATGAGAACTCTCAGGATTTAGTCTCTCTCCTATACATCATACTGCAGTATCGGCTAGTCATCATATAAGATACATCCCTGTACTTACTATAACTGAAAGTCTCTAGCTTTTGACCACTCTCCTCCAATCCCCCCTCCCCAATTTTGATAACCACAAGTCTGATCTCTTTCTATGAGGTGTTGTAGCGCTATTTTGTTTAAAAGATTTCTCTATCTAGTGGCTGTGGTGGGTCTTCATTGCTGGGCTTCAGCTTCCTCTAGTTGCAGTGAGCAGGGGCTACTCTTCCTTGCGGGGCTCCAGCTTCTCACTGTGGTGGCTTCTCTTGCTGCAGAGCACTGGCTCAAGGTGTGTGGGCTTCTGTAGTTGCATCACGTTGGCTCATGGGCTTGATTGCTCCCTTGCATGTGGAATCTTCTTGGCGAGGGGACTGACCCTGGGTATTCTGAATTGGCAATAGGATTCTTAACCACTGGACCAAGCCTGATTACTGTTGTTTTTTAAGATTCTACATGTAAGTGATATCATACAGTATTTGTCTTTCTCTAACTTAGGTCACTTAGCATAAGACCTTCAAATGCCATCATCCATGTTGCCTCAAATTGTAGGAATTCCTCATTTTTAAGGCTGAATAATGTTCATCTATATATATATATATTTACATACATATTCACCACACCTTTATTCATTCATCCATCAACCACTTAGGTTGGCTCATGGCTTGGCTATTGTAAATGAAGTTCCTAAATAAAGATGTAAATAGCTTGGCTATTGTAAATAAAGATAAACATGAGAGTGAAGATATATTTTTGAATTAGTGTTTTCATTCCCTTTGGATATACTCCCAGAAGTGGAATTGGTGGATCATATGGTAGTCCTATTTTTTTTTTTTTTGGTGGGTTTCCCATACTGTTTTCCATAGTGACTGTACCTGTAAGCAATGTTTATTTCCTGAATTCTGGGCTCTCTCTCTCTCTCACACACACACATACATACACACACACAGAGTCATGTCTGACTCTTTGTGACCCCATGGACTATATAGCCCATCAACCTCCTCCATCCATGGGGATTTGCCAGGCAAGAGTACTGGAGTGGGTTGCCACTCCCTTCTCCAGGGGCTCTTTCTGACCCAGGGATCTAACCCTGGTCACCTGCACTGCTGGCAGATTCTTCACCATTGAGCCATCAGGGAAGCCCATATTTTATATACATACATATATATATATGCATGTGCATAGTAAAATAAATGCAGATGCAGAAGTTGCAGGTAAATGAAACATATCTGAAGTCTCACTCTCAAAAAGAAAAAAACCCCAAACTTGATTGTATTGTAGAAATCCGTTCCTTATCATTCTTCCATTACTGTCTTTCTCTTTGATAGATGCCTTAGGTTTCAGGCATCAGAATTCTGGAAGTGCCAAGCTCTGAGCATTCCAGCATGGACAGAGTGAAACAGAAAAGAATCAGGCAAGCCTGCCTGGGAGAAGACGTTTAATAACTCTGTTTCATACAAAGGCAGAAAACAGCCTTGAGTATTGTACCTTCCAACTGACATCAGCTTTCTCTCTTAAGTCCAAAAGCTCTTAAAAAAAGAAAAAAAAAACCCTGCCACCTCCTCAAAAGAACTTTCAGAGAAGAGTTAACTCATTCTGAAGTGTGTCATCCCATAATGCCTTGGTTGAAATTCATGCAGCTTATGGATTTGTGCAACAGTAGTGAAAAAAAAAATGGAAGAACCAAGAACAATAAAAACAAAGTCAGTGAACTCCATGTAGTGGAGTCAGAAAACCTAATTTTTAAGGGTGGCTGCTATGGTCATCCAGAAACGTGTTTCTATCGAAAATGTTTATATTACATTCTAGATGCTGCCATTCCAATGGGCCCTTCAGAGGAAGAATGACTGATGGCCTTGGCCTTCTTTCATAGCTGAGTGGACCAGGGTGAGACCTAGCCCGAGGGCAGCTATTCTATACGGCATCGCCTCTTAAATCTTAATGTACAAAAGAATCACCCAGAAAATTTGCTAAAACACAGTTTTTGAGGATGCATGCTCTGAGATTGGAATTCAGTAGGTCAGCGTGTAGCCATGAATGTGTATTTCTCTCAAGCTCCTCTGTTGTGATGCCGATGTTGCTGGTGCCCAGGACAGGTTGCCAGCACTGTGCTTAGCAGCTGTTATTTCTGCCATGGCAGGGATGCTCAGGTATCCAGCATAACCAGAAGGGTGCCAGGCCACAGGAACTGCTCAGTTAAATATTTGTTGACTACACAGTTCTCTCATAAGGAGTTGCACTATTTATTCATAGCCAGTTAGCAGATAAGAGAAAGACCAAAAACACAAATACAGAAGGTGGTAGAAGCCATGAAGAAGAAGCCATACAACAACTAAAGGCATAGGCTTGCATGTAGCCATATATGAGTCAAACTTTAGAGAGAAGAGGGAAATTCATCAGCAGTGTCTAGGGTAGTAAAAGCAAAGCCTAAGGTTCATTGACTTTCCTACAAACAGCAAATTCTGGAGAGCATGTGAAGAAAAGGGAACCCTCCCACACTATTGGTGGGGAAGTAAATTGATACAGCTACTATGAAGAACAGTATAGAGCTTCCTCAAAAAGCTAAAAATAGAGCTACCATATGATCTAGCAGTTCCACTCCTGGGCATGTGCTATGCTCGGTCGCTCAGTCATGTCCGTCTCTTTGTGACTTCATGGACTGTAGCCTGCCAGGTTCCTCTGTCCATGCGGATTCTACAGGCAAGAATACTGGAGTGGTAACGATAACCCTATATGCGAAACAGCAAAAGAGACACAGGTGTACAGAACAGTCTTTTGGACTCTGTGGGAGAAGGCAAGGGTGGGATGATTGGAGAGAATAGCATTGAAACATGTATATTATCATATGTGAAACAGATCACCAGTCCAGGTTTGATGCATGAGACAGGGTGCTCAGGGCTGGTGCACTGGGATGACCCAGAGGGATGGGATGGGGAGGGAGGTAGGAGGGAGTTCAGGACGGGGAACACATGTACACCCATGGCTGATCCATGTCAATGTATGGCAAAACCACTACAATATTCTAAAGTGCTGCTGCTGCTAAGTCACTTCAGTCGTGTCCGACTTTGTGTGACCCTGTAGATGGCAGCCCACCAGGCTCCCCCGTCCCTGGGATTCTCCAGGCAAGAACACTGGAATGGGTTGCCATTTCCTCCTCAAATGCATGAAAGTGAAAAGTGAAAGTGAAGTCGCTCAGTTGTGTCCGACTCTTAGTGACCCCATGGACTGCAGCCTACCAGGCTCCTCCGTCCATGGGGTTTTCCAGGCAAGAGTACTGGAGTGGGGTGCCATTGCCTCCTCCGTATTCTAAAGTAATTAGCCTCCAATTAAAATAAATAAATTAAAAAAAAAAAAGAATACTGGAGTGGGTTGCCATGCCTTCCTCCATGGGATCTTCCCAACCCAGGGATTGAACCCAGGTCTCCCACATTGCAGGCTGATTCTTTACCATCTGAACCACCAGGGAAGCCCAAGAATACTGCAGTGGGTAGCCTATCTCTTTTCCAGGGGATCTTCCTGACCCAGGAATCAAACCAGGTCTCCTGCATCGCAGGCGGATTCTTTACCAGCTGGATGAAACTATAATTCGAAAAGATGCATGCATCTCTAAGTTCATAGCAGCAGTATTCACAGTGGAGGCGCCCTAAATGTCCATCAACAGATGAATGGATAATATGGCATATATACAATGAATTTTACTTGGCCATTAAAACAGAATGAACTAATGCCACTTGTAGCATCATGGATGGACCTAGAAATTCTCATACTAAGTGAAGTAAGTCAGAAAGAGAAAAACAAATACCATATGATATCATTTATACGTGGAATCTAAAATGTGACGCAAATGAACTCACTGACAAAACAAAAACCGTCTCACAAATATTAAAAAATAGACTTGTGGGGAGGGATGGATTGGAAGTTTGGGATTAGCAGATGCTATTATATACAGACGAGATAAACAACAAGGTCCTCCTGTATAGCACAGAGAACTATATTCAACATTGTGTAATAACCATAATGGCAAAGAATATGAAACAGATACACACACACACACATATATATACATACATAACTGGATCACTTTGCTCTACACCAGAAACTAATCTAACCATGTAAATCAACTATGTGCTGTGTGCTGCGCTCAGTCGCTCAGTCATGTCCACTCTTTGCGACCCCATGGACTGTTGCCCACTAGGCTGCTCTGTCCATGGGATTCTCCAGGCAAGAATACTGGAGTGGGTTGCCATGCCCTCCTCCAGGGCATCTTCCCAGCCCAGGGATTGAACCAAGGTCTCCCACATTGCAACCAGATTCTTCACCATCTGAGCCACCAGGGAAGCCCAAGAATACAGGAGTGGATAGCTTATCCCTTCTCCAGGGGAACTTCCCAACCCAGGAATTGAACTGGGATCTCCTGCACTGCAGGTAGATTCTTTACCAGCAGAGCTACCTGGGAAGTCCAAATCAACCATACGTTAATAAACATTTTTAAATTAAAAGAAAACAATGACAAGGTGGAAAGAGGAGCAGATCTCATAATTACATGAAGCAGAAGACTTTGATCCACACCCTTTGCCTTATAGATATTTAGCCCCTGATTTCACTGATAGTGAGAAGGAACCGGCCCTTTTATTTGGGTTTCTTTTAAAACAAAGCTTCTCAGAAGACATTTATTGACTGAATTTAGTTCCTTTCCTCCCTCTCAATTTTCAACCCCCTCAAATAAGGATTCTTTCCTCATCACTCCTCTACAATGATTGACAATCCACAGGGCACTTTTAGGGCCCCACCTTCTCACACCCCCCAGTAGCCTTCAGGCACAAGTGGCTATGCCATCATTTTGAATGCTATCCATTCTCAATGTGGGTGGCACCAGTTTTTCTAATCTCCCACCCAAATCATCTGGCCACTCTTTCTTCTAACCTGGTCCTCATATTCTTCTTACCATGTTGAATCTGCCAGGACTCAGGCCTGGACCACTTCTCACTCCACACCATCTCCCTAAATGATGGCCTAAGTCCCATGACCTGCAAACCCAATGATTGCCAATGACATCCCAAAGTCACTGATGTTCTGACCTCAGGTTGACACATTCAAGTGAGTCCTCAGCCACTCCATTTGTCTACTAGGCATCTCACACTTAACATATCAAAACAGAATTATTTTTTTTAATTGGAGGATAATTGCTTTACAATGTTTTGATTTCTGTTGTACAACAGTGTGAATCAGCAGTAAGTATACAGATATCCCCTCCGTCTTGAGCTTCCCTCCCATCTCCCCTATCCCACTCCTCTAGGTCATCACAGAGTACTGAGCTGAGCTCCCTGTGCACTGAGTCTTCATTGCTACATGCAGGCTTTCTCTAGCTGTGGAGAGTGGGGGCTTCTCTCCAGTTGCAGCGTGCAGGCTTCTCATCGCAATGGCTTCTTTTGTAGTGAAGCACGGGCTCTAGGCTGGTGGTCTCAATAGTTGTGGAACACAGGTTTAGTTGCCCCAAGGCATGTGGGATCTTCCTGGACCAAGGACGGAAACCATGTCTCCTACATTGGCAGGTAGATTCTTAACCACTGGACCGCCACGTATCTTAACCACTGGATACGTATTGCAGGATAGATCAAGCAAAACCATGAGGTAGCATACCATTGTATTACATTTTTATTATCCAGAAGAGAAAGACTATTCTATTCATATTTATATCATTAGCATCTGGTATAAAGTTACTGGCCCATGAACGTGTGTTGAATTGAATTGCTATTATTATTTGCCCACAGAAAGATCAAAGCAAAAGTTGATGGCAGCTCCCCAGTCCACAGTTAATGCTCCTACCCATCTGTCTCAAAAAGATGCTTTGACTTGATCATAAGGTTTGGAGATCTTAAAGTCAGCATGTTTGGGATGAATCAATACATTTACAGCCCAGGGCAAAAGGGCTTTTCTGTGGATATTTTTTGCTCTGAACAAGTTTGTTTCTTACCTGTTTGTTTTATCTTTGGAAAGGCATCTGAGGTTTATCAATAAAGGCGATGTTCATTACTTGGAGGCTTAGCCAGCAAAAGAAAATAGCTGTAGATTATTAGAAGTCTGTTTTCACCCAGAGATGTCAAATATTTAGATCTCATGAACAACAACGGTTAAAGCTAAGTTATACAATGATGGGGAGTGGATGCCCAAAGCTGGTCTGTGGGTCTGGGCAACGTAAGGATACTCACATGTGTCCAATAAGCTCACCCGCATGACGCGCCAATGCACATGTGAGAGTAACCCATATAGATTCAGTCTACACAGCCCATCTATGGTTCCCCGATCTGGTTCATAGCCTGGCGTGATTAGAAAGTGTGATAATATGCTGCGTGTTTACTGAGCCCCTACTATCTGCCAGAACCAAGCGGGGCATCTTCTCAGCTCATTTAACCCCTACCTAGGAGGCATTGTTATCTCTTTTTAGAGATGTGGAATTGGAAGTTCAAGTAGGTTAACCTGCCCAAGATCACAAAATTGGCCAATAATGAATGGGTGCAGTACCCGTGTTGAAGAATGGATTCAAAGAACAACACACCAACAACAAAGGATGCAGTAAGCTTGACACATGTGCATTTCAGAGACTCTGATGCCCCACGGAGCATCAAATAGCCTACCGCTTCCTTCTTGAGCCAGCATGGCCATATCTCAGCACACAGCACGATACTGCTGAAGGAGTGTGTGTTTTGGACTCAACATCTCGATTTGAGTTCTTCTGCTACTGACAAGCTATGTGCTGCCAAGAGATGTGCCCCTCTCCACCTCTGATCAGGCGATCACATGCTCAGTGGTTGTCTGGCCGATAACAGACCCAGAATGAATGATATTTCCACTTTTTCTCCTTCCTACTTCAAGGAAGGAAAGATCACTATGATGTTTACCCTAAAAAGCGACACTAATAACTTTTCTTTCTTTTTGTTAACATGTCAGGAACCTAGCTAAGCCCTGGAGAGGTTAAATAGTTTACCCAATCTTAGTAATTGCAATGCAGGAGACCTGGGTTCTATCCCTGGGTCGGGAAGATCCCCTGGAGAAAGGAATGGCTACCGACTCCAGTATTCTTGCCTGGAGAATTCCATGGACAGAGGAGCCTGCCCGGCTACAGTCCTTGGGGTTGCAAAGAGTTGGACACAACTGAGCAACTAACAACAACAACAACAACAAAATCTTAGTAATGGAGCAGGACTCTGACTTGAACCCTAGCCTATTTTAAGCTGGAGCACAAACTATAGAACTGCCATGCTACACTGCCTCTCTCCCTACACTCCAAGACAATAAGTACTGAGAAAGCATATGCTTTTTTTGTTCATCTGTGTTTTTCACAATAATATTCCCTAACCGAGCATTCTGTTTATGCATAATCACCAGGAAAATGTAAAGGTAGAAAGATCAGGAGACATCAGCTCAGGCTGTGTAAAAATCAGCCAGCCTGATCTGTTATCACAATGGACAGGAAATTACTAGAAGTTCAATATCATCTGTGGGGGTCTACTTTGGGCATTATGTTACCTTAAAAAGTATCCTTAGAACTCTAAACACATCCACAGACGTTAAGGACTTGAAATTTTCATGACATGATTGTATTTTCCTTGACAACTCCTCCTGCATAAAGAAGAAGGAAAGGGCCCAGAAATGGAGAGAAGAGACCAATAATTCTGTTACTTTTAAAACAGAATTGAGAAGCAGGTGCATTATGCACTTCTCACTCCAGGCCAGGCTCTCCTCTCCTCGCTGTGTCTTTGGAAGAGCAGCAAAGCAGATCGATCTGGCTCAGAGGTGGTGCTCTTCACAGAACCTATTCCAGGCATCTTGCAGGGCTACTGAATATTTGAAGGATCCAGGTTTCCATGGGGAGAATACAAAGAAGAATGAAACATGCCGTACTTTAGAGCAGCGGTTCTCAACCGTGGGCTATTTTGCACCTCAGAGGACATCTGACAATATCTGGGATCATTCTTGGTTGTCACAGCTAGGTGAAAGGATGTTCCTGGCAGCTCGTGGAGAGACGCAAATAAATATGCTGCAACACACAAGATGGCCCTCACAAGGAAGAGTGATCTGGCTGAAATGTCAACAGTTCCAAGTGGCTCAGTGGTAAAGAATCCACCTGTAAATGCAGGAGACACAGGTTCAGTCCCTGAGTCAGGAAGATCCCCTGCAGAAGGAAATGGCAACCCACTCCAGTATTCTTACTTGGGAAATCCCATGGTCAGAGGAGGCTGGCAGGCCACAGTCCATGGGGCTGCATAACAGTCAGACACAAATTAGCAACTAAACAACTATAATGTCAACAATGCCCAAATCAAGAGACCCTGATTTAAGAAATTGTCTCTGTGTTTTAATTAGAAAAAAAAAAAATATATATATATATATATATATATAATTGGAAAAACAAGTTACCGTCAGCCTGTCAATGAAATGGTCTTTGTAAAACATACTCCTTTCGATTACTTCCTGAAGAGACTCCACAGCTCCCTGCCTCAGCCTTACAGGGTGGTCTAAAGCCCTCAGCAGAGTGTGCAAGAGTCTTCACCACCCTGACTGGCTACCTTCTCTGTCTCATGTCCTATCCCGATAAGAGCCAGATGAGCTGAGCTTCCTGCCATCTCCCAGGATCGCCGTGAACCTGCACTACCCACCATGTCTCTGCACACCACTCTCCCTCAGCATGGGAGTCCTTTCATCTCTGCTCCACCTCGCAAAACTCGATTCATCCCTCAAGGCTTCATGACATCACCTTCCCCACCTTTCTGAAAACCCTTTTCACCAAAGCTCATGGACCAAGAGATGAGCATTACCTGGGGATTTATTAGAAAAGTAGAATCTCAGGCCCTCATCCCAGATCTAGTGAATCAGCATCTGCCATTCAACAAGACCCCGGGTGCTCTATTTATACATTTAAGTGCAAGAGAACTGTTGTAGGGAATGTGAGCTGTCAGCCACATCCTCTACACTCCTCTGTCCATAGGAGTTTCCAGGCAAGAATACTGGAGTGGTTTGCCATTTCCTCCTCCCGGGAATCTTCCTGACTCATGGATTGAACCTGCAACTCTTGCATCTCCTGCATTAGCACCACGCCATCTAGAAAGTCTGTCTATTTTATTTACCTTTGTATCACTGACATCAAAATACAAGGGACACGGAGAAGAAAACCAATGTATGACTCCTTAACAATGAATAGCCTACCCAGCCATTCCTCCTCCATCCCCACTGGATGAAAATCCTACATCCTCCTGCAGACTGCTGAGCCCAGCCACAGGCATATGAGGACACCCTCTGCAACCCACCCGGTGGTTGCCGCTGCTGTTCAGTCATCAAGTCATGTCCGGCTCTGAGATCCTGTGGACTCCAGCACACCAGGCTTTCCTGTCCTTCCCTATCTCCCGGAGTTTGCTCAAATGCACGTCCCTTGAGTGGGTGATGCCATCCAACCATCTCATCCTCTGCTTCCCCTTCTCCTCCTGCCTTCAATCTCTCCCAGCATCTGGGTCTTTTCCAATAAGTCAGCTCTTCACATCAGGTGACCAGCTCTTCACTTCAGCTTCAGCAGAAGTCCTTCCAATGAATATTCAGGGTTGACTTCCTTTAGGATGGACTGGTTTGATCTCCCTGCTGTCCAAGGGACTCTCAAGAGTCTTCTCCAACACAGTTGGAAATCATCAATTCTTTGGCATTCAGCCTTCTTTATGGTCCAACTCTCACATCACACACATGACTACTGGAAAAACCAAAGCTTTGACTATACGGACTTTTATCAGCAAAATGATGTCTCTGTTTTTTAATGTGCTGTCTAGATTTGTCATGGCTTTCCTTCCAAGGAAAAAGTGCAATACTTAGAATTAATAAGATGCAGAACCCACTCGGTAAAAGCTCACTGAAACTTACTGTGTACCAAGCCCTGTGCTTGGCAGTGGAGACACAATACTAAAGAAAACACACCTGAAGAGCACTCACACCAGAGTTTAGCTGAGTTACCAATCTGCACATACATGTGAGAAGCCGAGAGACCTAAGTCATGGAGGGGACCCTTTGAAAGGATTAGCTGGAGCCCCGTATGTCAATCAAGGTCAAAACAGTGCCTATCCCATCAGCAAGACCAGAAAACGATTGTGGAGTACTGGGTGGAAAACTCAGCGAGTCTACCCTCAATATTGTGGACTAGGTAGCCCTCAGGTAAACAATGTTTTAAATATTCAACTATCCAAAAAATCTAATAGAGACATGGAAGACATAAAAACATAAATCGCATTTCTAGCAAGGAAAACTACAATGTCTAAGATCAAAATTACACTGGAGTGGATTAATGGAAGATTTTATATCAGTGAAGAAAAGATCAGTGAACTTGAAGGCATAGGAATAGACAATCCAAAATGAAACACAGAGAGGGAAAAAGTACAAGAAAAAAACCACTGACCTGAGGGTCAACTTCAAGTAATCTAATATACGTGTCATTTTAGTTCCCAAAGTCAGGTGGACAGAAAAACACTTGGAAAAATAGTGGCTGAAAGGTTTCTAAATTTGATGAAAGTTGTAGACCTAGAGAACTGGGGCATCCTGGAAATCCCTAGCAAAGGAATAAAGAGCCCTGGAAATGGAAGGAAGGAAGGGCAGGAGGGAGGGAGGGCAGGAGGGAGAAAGGGAGAAAGAAGCAGGGAGGGGGAGGGAGGGAAGAAGAAAGAAGCAAGCAAGGAAGGAAACACCTGGTCCCTAGTTACTGGGAGCTAATATTCTGGAGA
The DNA here is from genome assembly GCF_029378745.1 of Bos indicus. Taxonomy (NCBI): domain Eukaryota; kingdom Metazoa; phylum Chordata; class Mammalia; order Artiodactyla; family Bovidae; genus Bos; species Bos indicus. The sequence goes on along the minus strand of NC_091784.1, from coordinate 24,610,962 downwards.
GGAGATCAGCAATGAACAAAGCATCTTAGGGCTGTCTTAGGTGGAGCTTACCTTCCTATAAGGGATAAGGGCTCTCTTCCCTCCCTTATCCTCATCTCCTGCTCCCCAGTCCCTGGCAGAGTCCAGAGAAGGTGGACAGGGTTGGAATTCTTCAGACCAGGATACTGGAGTAGGTAGCCTTTCCCTTCTCCAGGGGATCTTCCCAACCCAGGGATCGAACCCAGGTCTCCCACATTGCAGGTGGATTCTTTACCGGCTGAGCCACAAGGGAAGATGATGATGGGCCTTATCTTCTTTGCTTGACTGGTGCTTACTTTCTGAGCTGGATCTGAGATCTTCTCAATCAACAGCCCTCTTAGCCAAGACCTAGACCCCCTTTCTAGGCTCCTTAGAAGGCTAGACCATGCTTTCCCAAGCCCCATCTTTTACCTGTTTCCTGCTGCATTTAGACAGGTGGTTATCCCTCACTCATTCATGCACTTACTTGGTATATTTATTTTGAGTCCTTCTTTATGTAAAGTCCTGGGGACAGAGAGGTGAATAAAACAGATATAAAACAAAACCAAACCCTGTCCACCTTCTCTGGACTCTGCCAGGGACCAGGAAATAGGAGATGGGGATAAGGGAGGAAAGAGCACTCAGGTAAGCTCCACCTAAGATAGCCCTAAGATGCCCCACCTGCCCAGAGACCCATCTCCAGGGCACTCAGACCTTCCCACTGCCCCTTCCAGTCTACCGTGGTAATCCCCATTTCTGCACACCCCCTAAATAAATAGGGTGGTGTTTTCTAGTAATTCGGCTTGTGTGATTCTTTAAGGAGCTATCGGGCATGGAAAGCGCCCGGACGGAGCAGCCTCCTGTGACTGATAATACCTGTCTGGGTTCCTCTGTCTCAAGGAGATTCATTCTGTAATTTCTGGGGCCTCAGAGGGAATGTCTTTGTATTTCTCAATACAATAAAATACAGTCACTATTCATTGGCTCTAACAGCTCCACTATCAAAGAGTCCAATATTATTACCAGGCATTAAGTTTCCTACAATTATTTTGTTTTATTCTCTATTTTGGTGAGATAAGCCATGCAGAATGGGCAAGTTGGGGCATCATTTGCAATTTGTTTGTGAGCTCAACAGAGCTCCATCTCCAGCCCAGAGCCTCATCTAAACTTCTTCCTGGGCTTTCTCACTGGACCTCTGCTGTGCCTTCTATTTAGTAAGAATATTATAATAATGTTCTATCCCAGGGGTCAGCAAACTATGGCCTGCGGCAATTCTGGCTGCTTCTGCAAATATAATTTTCCTGGAAAATGGCCAAATCTGTTTGTTTACGTATGGCTTGTGTTGCTTTCATGATAAAACAGCAGGGCTGACTAACTGCACAGAGATCTCGGGCCGGTAAGCCTAAAATATTTACTATCAGACCTTTTTCAGGAAAAGATTGCCAATCCTTGTGCAACAGCTTAGGTTTCTAGTGTATAAGTCCTGTGCAAAAGTCCTTTATGTGGTTTGCGTCTTTTAATCCAGGGGTCCCCAACCTCCAAGTGTGTGCGTGCTTGCGTGCTAACTCACTTCAATTGTGTCTGATTCTTTGCAACCCTACAAAGTTGCAAAAACTGTAGCCTGGTGGGCTACAGTCCCCCAGGCTCCTCGGTCCATGGGATTCTCCAGGCATGAGTACTGGAGTGGGTTTCCATGCCCTCCTCCAGGGGATCTTCCTAACCCAGGGATCACACCTGCATCTTCTTTACCACCAGTAAAGTCGACTATATTGACAGGCGACTTCTTTACCACTAGTGCCACCTGGGAAGCCCTGCCATAGACCAGCATTGGAGTCAGATCAGTGGTGGCATTAGATTAGAAATAAAGTGCACGATAAATGTAATGCTCTTGAATCTTCCTGAAACCAGCCCCCCAACCCCTAGTCTGTGGAAAAATTGTCTTCCACGAAATCGGTTCCTAGCGCCCAAAAGGTTGAGGACCACTGCTTTAAGCCAAGTAAGAGCCCAGTTTACAGATGAGACTCTCAAGGCTGAGAAGTGATGGCCTCAGGGTCCCAGAAGTGCTAAATAGAAGAGACAGGACCCAAGCCATTGCTGCATCAGCTGTGTCTGACTGACACATCCACACACCTCTTGAGATCTGAACTTGCACTGACCCTCACCAGCTAAGGGACCCTGTCAAATGAGGCAACTAAATTACTTGGTCTCACTTTGCACATTAGTTCAAAGAGGCCCCTGATAAAACCTAGCCAGCTGTTTGGAGAGTTGGATGAGGTACAGTAGGTAGAAACATACTGAGTCTTGGTTAAACATTCCAGCTTCTCAGGTGACATGCCCATCTGCAGATAGCAGGCTGTGTTCCCTGATGCTCTCCAGCTGGACACAGCCTGATAAGGCTCCTCTGCTCCTTCAGTTCTCAAAGCGTGGCCTGCAGACCACCTAGGAGCATGCCAGAAATGCAGAATCTCGGGCCCCACCCCAGACTTACTGATCCAGGATCTGCTGGCCAACAGGATTTCCAGTGACTTGGTGGGAATTCGAATTCTCTTTTTTAACCCACACCCTGCTGAAATCCTGATGATAACGCTGTCAGCCTCAGCCAGTGTCATGGACTGGAGCATCTCCACAATGTCACCACACTGGCCAAATGGACTTTTGTCTCAGCTTCCTCTCTTTAACCCTTTCCGAAAAGGGCACCGCAGTCTGTCTCCCAAGATGACGTGGTTGGACTCTGATGCCTTCCTGGGGGCTTGCAGGTCTCTTCTAAGAATTCACCCCTTTACACCTCTCCCGATCTTTTCCATACCTGCTGTACTGTGGTTCCCGAAACTTAAATGACAACACACTCCTGGCATTGAGTATTATACTCCATCATGCTGGGGTGAGACAGGCCCCCTGGACACTGGTAGAGAAGAGCTGATGCTGTCTCCCTTCTTTCTTGACCTAGAGGGCTTATCCTCACCCTGGCTCATTTTCCTGATGGCCCAGTAGCCTCCTGCCTGGGATGTGACACTCAGGAATTCCTCATGGGCAACACAAAGGATATATGCCTTCACCTTAGGGTGGGCTGCTTCACCCATGAGGCTTGGGAACGCACCTCACAGAGCCCCAGCTTCCAGCACAAGGCCCAGCAAACAGCATACCCTCATTCATGCCCTGATGATTAACCAACCAACCTCCAGAATCTATGAATCCCAAAGCTGTATTTCTGACTGCAGGCCTGCCATCCCTTGCCTCCTCCATCCATCTCTCTCAAGCATATAAGAAAGAAAGGAGACTTCCCTGGCAGTCCAGTGCTTAAGACTCCCATACTTCCAGTGCAGAGGGCATGGGTTCGATCTGTGGTCAGAGAAGATCTCACACGCCGCATGGTGCAGCCAAAAAAATAAATAAAAAATAAACTAGGAGACTTCCCTGGTGGTCCAGTGGTTGGGAATCTGCCTTCCAATGCAGGAGATATGGGTTCAATTCCTGGTTGGGGAACTAGGATTCCACATACTGCTGAGTAACTAAGCCTGCATGCCGCAACTATTGAGCCCATGTGCTACAACTAGGACCTGATATAGCTAAATAAACAAACATTAAAAATAATTTAATTAATTGATGTTTTCAAATTGTGGTGCTGGAGCAGACTCTCGAGAACCCCTTGGACTGCAAGGAGATCAAACCAGTCCATTCTAAAGGAAATCATTGGAAGGAATATTCATTGGAAGGACTGATGCTGAAGCTGAAGCTCTAATACTTTGGCCACCTGATGTGAAGAACTGACTCACTGGAAAAGACCCTGATGCTGGGAAACATTGAAGGCAGGAGGAGAAGGGGATGATAGAGGATGAGATGGTTGTATGGCATCACTGACTCAGTGGACATGAGTTTGACCAAACTCAGGGAGAGAGTGAAGGACAGGGAAGCCTGGCATGCTGCAGTCCATGGGATTGCAGTCGGACACCAACTTTTAGTGACTAACGCTTTCACTTTCATAAGGCCCACAGACTGTAGCCTGCCAGGCTTCTCTGTCCATGGGGACTTTTCAGGCAAGAATATTGTAGTGGGTTGCCATTCCCTTCTCCAGAGGATCTTCCCAACCCAGGGATGGAACCTGGGTCTCCTGCATTGCAGGCAGATTCTTTTTTTTTTTTTTAATCTATTTATTTATTTTAATTGGAGCCTAATTACTTTACAATATTGTGATGGTTTTTACCACACATCAACATGAATCAGCCACAGGTGTTCATGTGTCCCAGATTCTTTACCGTCTGAGCCACCAGAGAAGCCTGGTGCCTGCCTCTTGGTGTGGCCAAAAAAGTATATAAAGTAAATAAATTAAAATAAAATAATGAATGGTGATTTAGCACTACAGCCAAGCGAAGCCATAAAACACATCACCCTATAAACTTGACCTCATCCCTGCCCTGTCACCTGGTATCTCAGCTTCCCAGGGACACAGCAGTGGCGAATGTCACCAGGTCCAAGCAGCCCCAGCCAGGCTGAGCCCACATTGTTTGCCGACCTCCTAAAGTCAGTCAGATGTTCCGGCACAGATGCCAGCCGGTTTCTCATCTCTCTCCCCACATGTATGATTCATCCTCCTCCTCCCCTCTTCTATCACAAACACACATCTGTTCCGACTTAGGATAACTAAAGGAAAATTAAATGAATCTGTTTTGTGTGCCTCCAAGGTTATTTATAGAAGACTTTAATACAGGCTGATACAAAAAGAAAGAAAGAAAGAGCGAAATAAAAATAAGTTATCTCCTCAGGAAGCCAAGCAAAGTTCAAGGAAGAGAAAAATAAGTCATGTCCTTCGAGCTGATGAAGCTGTATGCGTCTTTGGCTTATCACAGCCTTTCTTCCAGGTCCTGGGAAAATCAATGAGGCCTGTTGGGTTTGGAGGGATCAATATTAAAAAGACGCGCTTTGCAATGCAGAACATGTGCGTGGTGTGTGTGTTTCCAGGGCCGCGTGCTGACGGAACCGTCGTGATCCAGCCCTGGGAGGAGTGTAAATATTGACTATGGGGATAAGGGCATCACAGATCCTTCTCTGCACTGTCCCTTCAACTCAGCACACTGTGTGCTGTGGTGGTGGCTGGTGGCCCAGGCTTTGGGTCATTGATGAACTTCAGTTTTCTTTAGTCCCTGCTTGTGAGGACATCTTTCAGAAATCAGCCAGAGATGAGGTTTTATAATATTTTTTACTAGATTATAACCTATAAAAATGTTGACTGACTATGCTGTACACCTGAAACTAGTACAATATTTTAAGTCAATTATAAATCAATACAATTAGGTGAAAATGCTATTAGGGTCCTGCATAGCCATGGGGAGCCAGTATATTGTTTCCAAAGAAGCACTTTCTGAAGTGCCATGATGTTAGTGAATGAAATCACAGCATCGCTTCTTTTTTTTTCTCATGGTGGGAGATACAAAACTAGCCAGAAATGGTGTGTGTGTGACATTAAAGAACACGAAGAGATGGTTCCTGGACATGAACAGGAAGAGATGGTGCCTGGAACCCTACAAAGAACCTTCATGTCCGATTCTGTGTGACCCCAGAGACAGCAGCCCACCAGGCTCACCCGTCCCTGGGATTCTCCAGGCAAGAACACTGGAGTGAGTTGCCATTTCCTTCTCCAATGCATGAAAGTGAAAAGTGAAACTGAAGTCGTTCGGTCGTGTCCAACTCTCCGCGACCCCATAGACTGCAGCCTACCAGACTCCTCCATCCATGGGATTTGCCAGGCAAGAGTACTGGAATGGGGTGCCATTGCCTTCTCCGTCATGAACTATACCAGACAATAAACAAGTATGTAAGTACCTCTTCTAGAAAGAGAGAAAGAGAGAGAAAGACAAAAATAAAGAGAAAGAAAGAGGTGGGGAGGAAGGAAGGAAGAAGAAAAGAAAAGGAGGCGAGAGAGAAAACTATAGGCTTCAGAGCAAATGACCAGAAGGGCTAGGCCAACATTACTTTTAATCTGGGCGAGTAGGTACCATGTCCACCCCAGACACTTTTCACTCACTCCCCTCCCTGCCTGCACCCCCAGAACCATCCTCTGCTCACCAAACTTCCCTCCTGTCTGCTAGAACCAGTCCCCAGGTCCAGCTTCTCCACCTCTCCAGTACGGTCTTGGTTTAACCCGTCTGCCATCTTCCACACAGTCACCAGCAGACCCTTTATGAAGACAGGCATCTTACTGTGTTTTTCTAGAGCCTGAAATCGAACACTTTTGGCAGTTCATTAGGAATCGATTTGATTTTACCTTCGTCGGGAGCTATGCCCAAACACACGTCCCCGACACCATCACGTAACATGTCCTGTGTTTTCACACCTCCACGCAGTTGCTCAGTGAACAACTAGCTGTGGAAGTGCTCTTGCAGGGCCTTCCCTCTCTTCTCATTTCCTGATTTTCTGCGGCAGGTATAAATGTGTGTTGTTTTTTTTACTGTGATCCCACAGGATCCCTCTGCTTCAGTATTTATATAATAATATTATCATAGTATTAACGTTATATTTCATATTTGTCTGTTTACTTGTTTCACTGTCTTCCCCACTGGAATACAACCTCTCTGAAGACTGTGATTTTGTCATGTTTATGGCTGTAACCCCAGCACCCTAGGATTACTTCCCGGCACATAATAATCACTTAAAATATATTTGTTGAATGAATGAATCCCTGAAAGTCTACCCCCGCCCCCAGGGGGATGAAGAGATAGACTGTGAGTTCACTGAAGTCAGAATTTCTCATTCATTTCATATTCTGGGTACAGGGTCTGGCACAGGGTAGGACTTCAAAAATAATGTTTGGCTGAATGGAACTGGCTTGAAAAGGAACTTTGCAGGAAGGAACTTACCAGCGGGGTCCTCAGAACTGCTTCTCCATCTATTTATACAAAGCCAGATTAAAAGCTAAAAACTGAGACTGCCTTCCACACAAAGAGAAGGAAGTCTTCAGTGAGACTCAAGGACAAAAGATCCCCAAGTCTCAACACCCCAAATTGGCAATTATGCTTCTCAGGCTTCACAATTCTATTTATGAACATAAATCCTCACCTTATCTCGAGGAAACATACTGCAATGTCAACTCGATTTTCAAAGACCTTTATAGTCGCCACAACTTTGATATATACATTTTATTGTGGCACCATTTGCACTGCTAAAGTTAAGGTTGAGTCAGCACTTCTAGAAGGAAATCCATGTTCTGGGGATTTATAACTCAGCCATAAACACTTAGCTTTGGCTCTGGTGATAAAGAAAACAAAATCTGCCCCGATGTGCAAAGATGTGTAAGTGAACCCAATGAATTCAAGGAGAAACCATGGATGTCCCTTTTCGGAGCTCGAATTCTAAATCAATATGAAGGAGAAAATATCATTAATGAGAAATATAAGCTTCTTCCATTTCTAAAAAAGCAGAATCGAGTACATATGTGTGCTCAATTATGTGGACACCCTAACTCCTAATTAGTTATAGCCCTTTCACACCACACCCAGGTGGTCACCATATCCTAGTGGGTCTATCTATGAATCAGCCGGAAATCTTGCTGGCATGAAGCCTCAGTTTGAGCCTGAAAGTATGTACTTCAGGGTTTTGTTTTTTTTGTTGTTGTTGAGTGGCAGGGGGAATCTTAGTTTCCTGATCCTGGATCAAACCAGTGCCCCTGCAGTGGAAGCACAGAGTCTTAACCAGTGGACCACCTGGAAAGTCCTGAGTGCATTCCTAACAAGCTCCCAGGTCTTGTAGGTGCTGCTGCCCCAAGGACCAGTCTTAGTGAAGACCAGTATTAGAGCCTCCAATCTGTCCCTGGGCTTCGCAGGTGGCGCTAGTGGTAAAGATCCCTCTCTGCAGGAGACCTTAAGAGATGTGAGTTCGATCCCTGGGTTGGGAAGATGTCCTGGAGGAGGGCATGACAACCCACTCTAGTATTCTTGCCCAGAGGATCCCATGGACAGAGGAGCCCCATGGGCAGGCTTATAGTCCATAAGGTCACAAAGGATTGGACATGACTGACGCTACTTAACAATATGTCCCCACCTTTGCACCACCCCCTTCCTTAATGCAGACCCTTCTCATTTCACAGCTGGTCCATTTAACACCTGTCGCTCTATCTACTTTTCTGCAGCCCCATCTGCCTTTATTTTATTTCATCCTTCCTTATGCCACCAAGGAAGTTTTAGAGGAAAAACCAAAATCATATCACTTCCCAGCTTAAAACATTTTATCATTCCACATTCCCTTCCCAACATTATTAGGCCAGAATTTCTTAGCCATCCCCAGCCACGCTCCCCATCTCCCCCACAGAGAGGTGATTCATTCTTTTCCTGGTCCTACCACTTCCCACACTCTGCCATTAAATCTGTCAGAGTTTCTAATTATTGACCCATGTGTCTGTCAACCTCGACTGACTGCGAGGTCTCAAAAGGCAAGAAGCACATTTTACTCAGCTCAGGGTCTGCCAGTCAATAGGAGTTCAATACGTGTTGGATGACAGGAAGAATTAATAAATTAGGGGGTTTATAATAAGAGCTATCATTTATTGAGCACTGCCTGTTTACCAGGCACTGTGCAATAGGCTTTACATTTATTAAGCCATGGGCTTCCCTGGTGGCTCAGCAGTAAAGAATCCACCTGCCAATGTAGGAGATGCAGGTTTGATCCCTGAGTTAGGAAGATCCCCTGGAGGAGGGCATGGCAACCCACTCGCAGTATTCTTGCCTGGGAAAGCCCATGGACAGAGGAGCCTGGCGGGCTACAGTCAATGGAGTCTGACACAACTTAGAGGCTAAACACAGCAACAAATGCTTGGAAAAACCCTGAGAGTTAAATACAGTGCAGTCTACACTAGGCAGGAGAAGGCTGAGGCTCAGAGAAGCTACATAACCTTCCCAAGGATGCACAGCTACTAAGGGCAAAACTGAATCCAAACTCACTTTGATTAAAATTCCAAAGTTCTTTCCCTTAATTGCCAAGCTATCATCAAAGACCGATGGCACAGACAAGTGAAGACAGGAATGAAGTCATGAATGACTTCCGTTAGTCATTCTGTTTTCCCTGGGGATCTGTGAAGCCAAGCAACTTTCTTCTCTCCCACAAGTCAATGAAAGTACCCTGCTTGGATGGCCAAGTGCTTATATATAAGAACAAAAAAAAAGGTGACTTATGCCTCTGGCTTACTGCTCTGACCTCTGGCAGCTCAAAATAAGATTTGATTTTTAGAAATCAAATGCCTCTACCGTTATTTCAGCTCCTTGACACCAAGATGAAGGACATGAAGATGCTTGACCGATATTCTGGACCCAAGGATATTAAGAGAAGTGAATTCTTTACCTACACATATCACTAAGGTGTGAGAGGCCAGAAATACCATACATCATTCACTCATTCATCCATCCGTACATCCATACAGACTTTCACTCACTCATCTTTCCATTCATTTCGTTTTTTCACTTATCTATTCTTTGATCCATCTTAACGTTGATTTTTTTTCATTCACTCAATATTGATCAAATCTTAGTGTGTTTTAAGAACTATTGAAGTCTGAATATATGGTAGGGCTGGAACGGAGCTGTCAAAGGAATTTTCCTACAAAATTACCTCTCAACTGATACTTGAAAGATACATAAAAAGTATTCAGGCAAATAGGTGTAGGGATTAGAGTGTGTTACATATTGGATAAGGAAGGGATGAAAGTAGATCTTGACATAAGTAACAACATGTGTGCAAGCTGTGCATGGGGGGTGGGGGGAGTCCGGCATGCTTAAGGCATGGAAGGAGGTTTGGGATAGCTAAACAGAAATGAGAGTACAGAGCACCAGGAGGAAGGGAGAATGATGAGATACAGAGACGTGGGGGGAAGAGTGCTCGGTCCTCTTCTTTGCTTCTAGTAATTAGAGGATGTCAGTAGCTCTATGGATCTACAAGGGGTGCCCTGAGAAAGGACTATGTGAAGTTGGAGGGATTTGATATAACCATATTCATATGTACATCCATAGCCTTTGTTGTTGTTTTCATTGATTAGCGTTAAGTCGCGCCCGACTCTTTTGCAACCCCATGGACTATAGCCGGCCAGGCTCCTCTGTCCATGGAATTCTCCAGGCAAGAATACTGGAATGGGTTGCCATTCCCTTTTCCAGGGAGTCTTCCTGACCCAGGGATTAAACCTGTGTCTTCTGCATCACATCGGCAGTTGGATTCTTTACCGTTGAGCCACCAGGGAAGCTCGTCCATATCCTTACAGATTAACAATTAAATGAAGAATCAGATGTGCATATAACACTCATATATAGAAGGACAAATACACACCTATACACATGCATATCTATATCTATGTTTGTCTATGTGTCTACCAATCATTTTTGTCTTTCTGTAAAGCAATTTCAGTTCTGACCCTAAGCCTTTATTATATATACAGGGTATACCTGGGGGCTGGGGGGATATCCCAGGTTCTTCCTGATGCCTTTCCCTGACCAAGAGGTTCAAAGCCGCAGTGCTGGAAGTTTGAGCATAAGATGCTGATGACTCCAGTGATCTATCCAACCAGTGTGGCTGTTTTAGCACTGCCCTGCTGCCTCAGAGGTTCTCTGCTACTTCTGCAGCATACTCAGCACCTGAAATATTTTTAAAGCTGCCTGAGACCTCAGTTGCCTAGAAGTTCCATATCGACATTTTCCTGTGGAGTCTTATGGTCTCCCCTGCATGCATTCAGGAGGTGTGGCCTCCTCTTTTTGCCACCCAGAGATTGATCTCTCTCTCTCTCTCTCTCTCTCTCTCTCTCTCTCTCTCTCTCTCTCGCTCTCACCGCTTGGCACTTATTCTCCACCTAGATGGGCTGAAGGAAGTGACTTTCTTTCTGGGATGGTAAGGAGGAGGCCCACTCTCTCCTCTTAATGCTACTTCATATCCCAAATCCCTGCTTCAATTTCTGAACACAAAAGCCACAAAGAAAGTGTGGTGCAGGCAACACTGGTTTTCTTCCTATCAGATTCCCTCCCCTTTTAAGCAATGAGTACTGAGTTGAGTAGCTCATTTACTGGGGCAGGACCAAGAGAGAGAAGAAAGAAAAGGCAAGAGACTTGCAGAAAAAAGAAACGTAACTGAAAACCATATAACCATAAACATGTGCTGCGGAGATGAATATAGATCAAGCCACAGTGACAGAACCAATAGATAGTAGACATACGCATAAGATAAAAACAATGTTAATATGCTTGTATTTCCCATCTTCTAATCCCTGTAGGCTAAACTCATTTTCCCAAATTCTAAGGAAGCTCCTGAATGGACTAACAGTTTAAGGGGAAGTTTTGTAATGGAAAAAATGACAGCAGGAGGCAGAGGACAAGAAAAGACTGAGGGCAGAAAGGGCAGAAGAATACTGCTAGCTGGTTTAGCAAGAGAGGTGCTGAATCAGCTCTTCTGTGTGAGACTAGGAAATAGAAAGGGAAAGAAATGAATGGAAGGGAAAGGAAAGGAAAGCATGCTGCTGAGCATTTCCTACCACACCTTGGAGCTGGAGGTGGGATACTGCGCTGCTAGCTCCCATGGGGTTGGTTAAGTTTCTGCAGATGCTGAGAGCTGCATTCAGATGATTGTCTGTGGCCCTGGGACCCCATGGAGCCACAGTGAACATCCTGAGGGTAGAAATTGAGAAATGTGACTGAAACAGGAGAAAACGGTGCAGGGCACAGTCTTTAAAAGAATGACATCGCATCAGTTCAGTTCAGTTCAGTCACTCAGTCGTGTCCGACTCTTTGCGACACCATGAATCACAGCATGCCAGGCCTCCCTGTCCATCACCAACTCCCGGAGATCACTCAGACTCACGTCCAACAAGTCAGTGATGCCATCCAACCATCTCATCCTCTGTTGTCCCCTTCTCCTCCTGCCCCCGATCCCTCCCAGCATCAGCGTCTTTTCAAATGAGTCAACCCTTCGCATCAGGTGGCCAAAGTATTGGAGTTTCAGCCTCAGCATCAGCCCTTCCAATGAACACCCAGGACTGATCTCCTTTAGGATGGACTGGTTGGATCTCCTTGCAGTCCAAGAGACTCTCAAGAGTCTTCTCCAACACCACAGTTCAAAAGCATCAGTTCTTTGGTGCTCAACTTTCTTCACAGTCCAATTCTCACATCCATACATGACCACCGAAAAAAACCATAGCCTTGACTAGATGGACCTTTGTTGGCAAAGTAATATCTCTGCTTTTTAATATGCTATCTAGGTTGGTCATAACTTTCCTTCCAAGGGGTAAGCATCTTTTAATTTCATGACAAAAACTGGTTAGCACCAACTAGGTCCAAGATAGCATAATGTTTGACTTGCAGTGGACCTTGGACCTCATCACACGTTCACTGTAACATATCAGCTAATTGACACACTCAAAGGCACCATGACAGTTCTGAGCCGACCATCAAAGACCAAAAAGTGGGCAGTGGCCCAATTCCTGGAAATACCTACTCCTTCCCCGAAATAGTTGGAATAATCCTCACACTCATCAGCCTATGAAATAACCCAGTCCATAAAAACCAACCACCCCATATTTTGAGGCCACTCTCACCCTTCTGAAATGGCCCACACTGTCTGCGGAGTGTTTCCCTCTGAACAAATCCACTTTTTATCTATCACTTTGTCTCTCTGAATTCTTTCTGTGATAAGTCATCAAGAACCTGAGCTTCATTAAGTCTTGAAACCAGGTGTGTGATATTAGTTAAAAGACCCATGGGTTCAAGTTCCAATCTGAGTTACATGAGTTCCTGTTTAGGGACAGAGAAGAACTCCAACTCAGGTTTTTCATCAGAATCCAGAAGGGGAGGAGGGAAAGAAACTACTAGCCATGGAAGAATGAATGCATATGGGCTCAAAGAAGCAAAGAGACTCTCCTAACACCACAGAGGCACACTCCCAGCTTGTTCACTCCAGGGATGAACCTTGGGGTCCCTGTACTGTCTTCTAAGGAGAATGGATCCGATTCAACAGTAAGGTATCACAAGGTCCTCCCAGATGGCTCAGTGGTAAAGAATCTGCTTGCTAAGCAGAAAATTCAGGTTTGATCCCCTGGTCAAAAAGATCCCCTGGAAAAGGAAATGGCAACCCATTCCAGTATTCTTACCTGGAGAATCCCATGAAGAGAGGAGCCTGGCAGGCTACAGCCCACAGGGTTCCAAAAAAGTCAGACACGATTTAGTGACTAAACAAAAACAAGAAGCAGGTATCATTCAGGCAACAGAGTAGGCAGAACAAAACATCCAGAGTTCCACAGGCTGCATCTTCAGTCTTCCTAAATCTGCCCTTCCTTTGGTAAGAGCTACATCCCAGTGTTGCTATGTTACATTAGTCCATACACCTAACTCACTTAGCACATAAGAGGATCTGAATCCACCCTATCTGTCTCCCTTTATGGCCCCCCTAAAAGCTCAAGAATATACATTTTCATGAGTTCAAATAAATGAAGTTGGAAAAAATAAAAACAAAATACAGAAAAAAACAACAGAGCCTCATCTTTTAAATCCTAATATAAACTCTAACAAAGTTGTGAAGTGAAATTGGCATAGAAACCAATTTCTGCAAATCTTCCTGCTGATAAGTTATTCATTCATTTATTCACTCATTTCACTTTGATCAACCACCAGAATTATACCATAGGCTGAAGGATGCTGGCTCTGGGAGCCAGACAAACACAGAATTTGAATAACTATCAGCTGTTTTCATTGATAATAAAAGTAATAAACACTACCATGCTCCAAGCCCTATGTGAGTGAGGGGATTATAAAGATAAACACTCTGTATCTATCTTAGAATTGCTCAACATCCAGCCAGGGATGGAGATCAGTAAAGAAACTCTGTTAGAGATTTTTCAACTACATGTAATAGAACTTCTAGTTAATTGTGGCTAAAACCATGAGGACATTCCTAATTTATTTAACAATAAGATTGAAAGTAGGTAGCCCCATGGTTGGTCTACTAGCCCTGTGATCTCCCAATTTGATGTGTATCTTTGCACTCCTGCCTTATTATTCCTATACATATTTCTATGTGCTCATCACAAGGCTGCCCCCAAAGGAGGCACCATCTTTGCCTACAAAACAGAAGAAGGAGGAAGGGAGCTTTCAGGTGGAACCTTCTCCCAGGCTTGCTTTAACCATCAAGAAGCAGATCATCTTTCCAGAAGGCATTCAACAGACTTGTCCTAAGATCTCATTAGATAGAACTGGGTCACAGGTCTTTCCCCTGTAGGTTCTGGCGAGGCTGAAAAGCTTGAGCTTTTCTGTTTCTAGAAGATGAGGTGATGATGTCTGTTGGGTTAGCCAACTAACAGTGTGCCTCTCTCAGAAACTTCCACCATGTTAGGACCACTGAAATGAAGGGGGCACATTTAAACTTGGAATAGAGAAAAGATGGGCCGATTCTCCTTTGAGATCTGGGAAACACCTTCGAGAGGAGGCAACGCTGGAGAAACATCTGGAGGAAATGTGTGGTGATGGGCCAGCTGGAGTTGGAAGGACTTCCTGGGACAGAGAACAGTGATGCAAAGGCAGAGATGAGAAAGAGTAAGAAATTTAAAAATTGTGCGACTGGAGTCACTAGGAGGGGAAAACTATGCTGGGAGTGGAGAGAGACTTACACAGTCTAATAGAAGAGGCTCCCACTGAGCTTGAGCTTGTCACGCAGTACTTTTCAAAATGAGGGACCGCTTTAGGAGACAAGGAGATGATTTTAGAAGAGAGAGGAACACAGTACTGAAGAACACTGGTCTTATAAGGATAGTCCCCTCATTGACATCTTGGTTTCACATCAAGGAGAGTCTTGGTTTGGGGTTGCTGTATCTTTAACATTTAACTCTTGTTCACATCCCTTTGTAACACAAAGAACACAAGCCTCAGGCAGGGAATCTTGTCAACAGTCCCCAGCTAGGATCTAACAACTTTGTTTAGTTTTGCTTGCATGATATTTATTCTCTTGGTTACCTTCTCTGGATGGCAACTGACACTGCATTTGAATGACACCATGCATTTCTTTGATTTCGATCTATGCAAATTTGCTTTCAAAAGGGAGTTAATTTAGAGAAAAAACTTGAGGAACTCATGGCACAGGTTCTATACCATAGGATAGATTCATGATTACTATCCACAGTGATATTTTTCTATTAGAAAACCATGAAGATGGTGGGCAAGCTGGGGAAGTTTGAAAAATCTCACCCCAGCTCCTAGGGAGCCACGCATATTAATGCAGAAAGGGATGAGCAGATCTGTTTTACAAAGACTTGCCGTGATGAGTATATGAGTTCATACATGCAAATAGCTTAGAATTGTGCCTGGCACATAAAATAAATATTAACTATTGGAGTCCTACCAGGACTACTAATATCATTATCAGTTGAAAGGCAAAATGAGTTCAAGGATGGATGACTGGACACAGAAGATGAATCAAGAGGTTATTAGCTTGATAGAAACTAAACAAAATCTGGAGTTTCCCAGGTGGCTCAGTGATAAAGAACCCACATGCCAAAGCAGGAGACACCAGTTTGATCCCTGGGTCAGGAAGATCCCCTGGAGGAGGAAATGGCAACCCACTCCAGTATTCTTGCTCGGGAAATCTTATGGACAGTGGAGCCTGGTGGGCTACAGTCCATGGGGTCACAAAAGAGATACGACCTAGCAACGTAACAACAAAAACAAAATCTGGGGACTGTGGGGATGATGAGAAAGAGTGGAAATGTTTAAGAAGAATCAGCAGTCTTTGGTGAAACAGAAGTCAGGGTGAATGTCCCCTTTCTGCTGAGGCTGGAGGCTGCCTGAGACCCAGGCTCACTGTGGCACACTGCCTGGTCTCCCTGCAGACTGACTCAGATAAACACCAGGCACACAAGATGAAACTCCCTGAGCACATTCTGTCCCTAATGTGGTGCCTTGTCATCTTCAGAGTATCAGCTGTCACACATAGCGAGAGTTCTGCTGAAATGAGAAAGAAGGGAGGAAAAGGGAAAGAATCTGAACATAAACTAAAAAAAGATCCAAAACCTTGGTCTGAAGAACATATCATTGGCCACAGAGTCCTATTAACAAGACAGCCTCTCCAGGAACACACCTCGTATCTTCCCCAGGCAGGAGGAAGGGGGAGGGAAGAAGCCTGGGCTTCCCTGGTGGCTCAGTGGTAAAGAATCTGCCTGCAATGCAGGAGAATCAGGAGAAGGTTTGATCCCTGGGTTGGGAAGATCCCCCAGAGGAGGAAATGGTAACCCATTTAAGTATTCCTGTCTGGGAAACCCCATGGACAGAGAAGCCTGGCGGGCGATAGTCCATGGGACTGCAGACTCAGACACGACTGAGCAAACACACACAGGCACACCTCTCCAGCAACCTGCCCTCACCTACCAACACCACAATCCCCATCTAATTCAGTCCTCATCAGAGCCCTGTAAAGAAAACAGCACAGAGGAATCACATAGATCGCCAGCACAATGTTGTCACACAGCCACCAAAAGGTAACTCTGGGATAGGAATCATGTTTGACCAGCCTATGTTTTGCCCAAACTGTATCTATGGGCCAATATTTAAGAAAACCCAAAGAGTGAGCTCAAAATTCACAACTGAGGATTCAACAGTATATTAACCGAGAACTTCCAGATGTTCAAGCTGGTTTTAGAAAAGGCAGAGGAACCAAACTGCCAACATCCACTGGATCATAGAAAAAGCAAGAGAATTCCAGAAAAAACATCTATTCTGCTTTATTGACTATGCCAAAGCCTTTGACTGAATAGACCACAACAAACTGTGGAAAATTCTTAAAGAGATGGGAATACCAGACCACCTTACCTGCCTCCTGAGAACTCTGTATGCAACTCAAGAAGCAACGGTTAGAACCAGACATGGAACATGGACTGGTTCCAAATTGGGAAAGGTGTACATCAAGGCTGTATATTGTCACCCTGCTTATTTAACTTATGTGCAGAGTACTTCATGAGAAACGCTGGGCTGGAGGAAGCACAAGCCGGAATCAAGATTGCCGGGAGAAATATCAATAGCCTCAAATATGCAATTGACAGCACCCTTATGGCAGAAAGTGAAGAGAAACTAGAGAACCTTTTGATGAAAGTGAAAGAGGAGAGTGAAAAAGCTGGCTTAAAACTCAACACTCAAAAACTAAGACCATGGTATCCGGTCCCATCACTTCATGGCAAATAGATGGGGAAACAGTGACAGACTATTTTCTTGGGCTCCAAAATCACTGCAGATGGTGACTGCAGCCATGAAATAAAAGATCCTCGCTCCTTGGAAGAAAAGCTAGGAGAAACCTAGACAGCATATTACAAAGCAGAAACATTATTTTGTCATCAAAGGTCCGTCCAGTCAAAGCTATGGTTTTTCCAGTAGTCATGTATGGATGTGAGAGTTGGACCATAAAGAAAACTGAGCACCAAAGAATTGATGCTTTTGAACTGTGGTGTTGGAATAGACTCTTGCAAGTCCCTTGAAAGGAGATCAAACCAATCAATCCTAAAGGAAATAAGTCCTGAATATTCATTGGAAGGTCTGATACTGAAGCTGAAGTTCCAATACTTTGGCCACCTGATGAAAGAATTGACTCACTGGAAAAGACCCTGATGCTGGGAAAGACTGAAGGCAGGGGCAGAGGAGGACAGAGGATGAAATGGTCGGATGGCATCACCGACTCGATGGACATGAGTTTGAGCAAGATCTGGGAGTTGGTGATCTGCAGAGAAGCCTGGCATGCTGCAGTCCATGGGGTCGCAAAGAACTGGACATGACTGAGCAACTGAACCAAACTGAAAGAGTGAGCAAAATGAGGGTGTGAAGGCTAATTAGAACCCTGGAGCACTATTTTAACCTGACTATGTTGACTCACCCAGGACTCTTCTCACTTCACTTCGCTCTAACCTAGTCTTAGCTTCTTTTAATATTTACATAGATAGCTGGGTGGCAGATTTCATAAGCAAAAGGGCCCTGGAATCAGATGACACTAGCTTCAATTCCAGGAGAATCTCTAAGCAGGGACTGAGATTCTGTTGGTCAGGGGTGGGGCTAAGAAGAGTTGGTGGCAAGGGACAGGGGGCGGGGGCTGAGCCTAGCCCATCACTTCCTATTCTGTGAAATAAGTCACTTCATCACTCCCCAGGGCTGTTGATATTATATCTACTCCATCTCCCTTCCTTTCCCTTCCCTTTATCTCAGCCATTGCTATGGATGGAATGTTTACATGCATGCAAAGTCCCTTTAGTCATGTCTAACTCTGGGCAACCCTATGGACTGTAGCCTGCCAGGCTCCTCTGTCCATGGGATTCTCCAGGCAAGAATACTGGAGTAGGTGGCCATGCCCTCCTCCAGGGGAATCTTCCCAAACTAGGGATTAACCCGTGTCTCTTGTATTTCCTGCATTGGCAGACAGGTTCTTTACCATTAGCACCGCCTGGAAAGGCAATGGACTGTCTGTGTCCCTCCAAATTCATATGTTAAATCCTCATCCCCAGTGTGATGGTGTTTGGAGGTGGGGTGTTTGGAAGGTGATTAGGTTGAGGGTGGGGCCCTCATGAATAGCATTAGTCCTTTACAAGAAGAGCAGCATGAGAGATGATCTCTTTCTGTCTCTCTGTCTCTCTGTCTTAAGAGGAGACAGCAAGAAGGTGGTTGTGAGCAAACCAAAAAGAGAGTTCTCACCAGACACTGAATCAGCCAGCACCTTGATCTTGGACTCCTCAGCCTCCAGAGCTGTGAGAAATAAATTTCTGTTGCTTAAGCCACCCAGTCTTAAGTTTGCAGTAGGCTGTTTGTAGCAGCCTGAACAGACTAAAATAGCCACCATCCCAGCTGGGGTTTTCATCCTTCTCTAATCCACTGCTTGCTCATCATTCTCCTGTCATGGGTCCCTTGACCACCCTAGTCTCTGCCCATGCTCTACAAATTCATCAGAATGATCTTTCTAAAACACAACTCGATCATGTCACTGCCCATGATTGAAACTCTCAATCATTCCCCACTGCCCTCATATACCATGTCCAAACCTAAATTATCTGATCCTTGTCTACCAGCCAAGCTTAATATCTGGCCACTGCCCAGCTATTCTTCCTCCCAGTCATATTTGAACCCACATCACCCTGTTCTCTCAGGTCCTGCTGACTTTCTTTGTATACAATGTTCCCACTGCCCAGCGCACGCACGTGCGTGCATGCGCACAAACACACACACACACACACACACACACACACTCCTTCATCCATCCTTCTTCTCACAGCCCCAGTCTCAGATACCTCCTAGAAGGATTTCCACTAGCATATACTCTTATTCTAAATTAAGTTTTATTGGAGTATAGTTGCTTTACACTGCTATGTTAGTTTCTACTGTACAGGAAAGTTAATCAGGCATACATATACATATATCCCCTCTTTTTTGGATTTCCTTCCCATTTAGGTCACCACAGAGCACTTAGTAGAGTTCCCTGTCCTATACAGTAGGTTCTTATTAGTTATTTATTTTATTCATAGTATCAGTAGTATATATTTGTCAATCCCAATCTCCCAATTCCTCCTCCAATCCCACTTCCTTGCCATTACCGATTCTCTTCTCTGTCTCCCATCCTAGAGTCCAGGAGATGCATTTGCTCCTTTCTACAGCCCTACGGTCCAGTACCTGGCATGCAATAGGTACTCAACAGATGCTTGCTGAGTAAATGTATGTCTATGAAACACAATGAAAGCCACACCAGAGGAAAACAAGATGGTATGGGAGAAATATTTCTACAACTTTGCTCCTGTTAATAAAAGAGAGGTCCATCCATGACCAGACATCACAAATGTTACAAAGAACCCAAAGACCCCCAGGACTATGTCTTCCTAGTAACTCCCATTCTGCTTTTTTTAAATTACTTTAATTGGAGGGTAATTACTTTACAATATTGTGATGGCTTTTAGCATACACCAACATGAATCGTCCATAGGTATACATGTGTTCCCTCCATCCTGAACCCCCTCCCCAACCCCATCCCTCCAGATTGTCAGAGCACCGGCCCTGGGTGCCCTGCTCCATGCATTGAACTTGCACTGGTCAGGTTGCTTTTTGTTCAACTGGTCTCCCCCATATTGATATTTATTGACTAGTGACTTCTTTGTTTAGAGCTGGAACAACTTCATTTGCATATCATACTGTTTTATGTCAGCCTAAATCAGGTTTCAAGTAAGAAATGACTCCTGCGAAACTAGGAATCCCCTCTCCATTAGGACATTCTCGAGGCTCGTGCCTTGAGAGCTCAGGGTTGCCTTGAGTTCATCTGAGAGGCCCCGAGAAAAAGCCATAAAAGTTTCCTAGCACCCTTTCACAGGCGCTCAGTAGTTGTTTAATGAGCAGATTGTTAATAAGCTAATGGGAGAACGTGCAAATTGACTTAGCTGCTGTGACGCTTGACTTAAGTACAGTAATTGGAAAGTATTTTGCAAAAAAATGTCTCGAGGCATCAACCTAAGAATGTCCATCCTTGACACTATATTCCCTACAGAAAACCTGATGACATCCCAAGGAAAGCATCCAGAATGGTAAAGAAACTGTGACCTAGGCAGAGAAAGGAATGAACTGTGGTTATTTAGGGCAGAAAAATAAATATTTGAGATGTTGCCATTCCCTTCAAAAGGGCTATATGGAATGGAATTTGGGCTCACCTGACAGGCTTCAGAAGGTAGAACAAGAACTCATACAGGTGAAAACTGCTCTAGTTTAAAATCTGGAAGAAATGCCTTGCCATTCAAGCAACTCCCTAGTGGCTACTCTGGTGAGTGATGGCGAGATACTCCCTGGATATCACTGAATTTGCTCAGAGATGGGATGTCTACACCTCAGGAATTCCATGAGGGGCACACAGGACGTCTATCACTTTTGCCTATCAAATACTCCTCACCCCATTTGCTAAGTGTACCCACAATTTTCATTTAGGGAATTACCCTTTCATTCTCCATGGCCAGGGCTCCAGAAGTGGGTATGGGATAATTCAAAATACCACATCATCATGGCCACAGTGATCGGCCTAATGAATTTGCATGTTACCCAAGGCTGACCAATGAGGTCCCTCCCTGGGACTTTGTCTGGAGGGTTTGCTAACTGGAAAGGATGTCAGCCTGAACTCAAGAATCTTTGCCACCACATTCCCTACAAAGCAGGAACAGTGAGCTTTTACAAAGTTGAATAAGAACAAATATTTCCCCTACTTTAAAAATCACCAGTGGCTTCTCCTTACACTTAAAACCTAAACTCCTCCTCATGGCCACAATCCCTGAACCATCTGCCTCTCTCACTTGTGCTCACATGACTTTTCCCTTTGGTCACTAAATCCCAGCCATAATAGCATCCTTTTAGCTCTTCAAACACACCAAGGTCATCTCTGCTGCAAAGTCTTTGCAGGTGCTGTTCCTTCCGCCTACAACACTTTTCCCTGCATCAGAACATAGTAGGCTCCCTCTCACTGTATGTGAGCCTTCTTACAGGTCACCAGCTCAGAGAGATGCTCTGGGATCATTCTCTGCACACTCACTCTCTATCTCTATATCCAGCTTTATGGCCTCCATTACACCATTCACTGCAATTATACACACGTTTTCATGTGTCTACCATAAGTCTCCTGCATACAAACTTTCAAGTTGGGAACTTTCAAAGATGTGAACGCAAGTTTGTATGTCCAATCACGTAAGTTAATTTTATTTGAGGAGGCATCGTTAGTTTTTGAGGCCCAGGACTCAAAGGTAAAATAGAACACAAAGGTTGCAGAAGCCATTCAGAATGCAAACTAGTGCTGTTGTGTCATCTATAACGAGAAAAAAATAGCTACTATCCAGACATCATTGGATTTTTTTTTTTCTCAAGAGGGTAGATAGAATTGAATTCAGCAAGGAACCAGAACCTGTGCCATCAACCTCAGGCGAGAGGGAAATTGCAGCTTGCCCTCTGTCTCCTATTGCTGACGATCTTTCCACTCTACTCTCTCCCACCTCCTCTCCCTCCTCCAGTCAGTAACTCTTCCTGCCTGTTCACTCGATGTCAGCCCCTGGATGCCAGTTGTACTGCACCACTATTCTTTTCAAGATACTGTGCTGTAAGATTAAAAATGTTTTTCTCCATTTTTTGTGTGTTTGTTTTTTCATGTATTGTGTGAAAAGTCTTATAAACCTATTACAGGACAGTACTACACAGCTGATTGTGTTAGTTGGGTACGTAGGCTAATTTTGTTGAATTTACGAACAAACTGGCCTTACAAACATGCTCTCAGAATGGAACATATTTGTATGTAGGGAACTTACCGTACTTATTTATATCTTTCCCCCTATGGACATAAAGTCCATGAGATCAAAGGCTTTACCGTCTCACTCACTGCTGTACCCCCAACACCTACAACATGCCTAGTGCAAATGAGCCACTAGAATTTGGTGAATGAAAGAATGAATGGATTTAGTCCAACTGAGAATAGGGACAAAATTTTTTAAAATAATAGAAAAGGAAAGAAACTTTGGAAAATGGTGAGACAAGATTCCTAACCACATCTTTGAGCACATGGATCAAACCAAGGTTATCTTTACCTGTACTTGTCAGTTAAGCAAGCAAATAAATTCCTTTTTCAGCGTAAGCTGGACTGAACTGTGTTTCTGTCACTTGCCACCAAAGAACTCTGACTTACATCCAGGGGGTACATTTAGCTAGTGGTGGAAGCTGATCAGCCAATCACTCTCTTCTGTTTCAACTCATATATTCCCCAACACAGATTCGGACAAGTGTTGAGCACAATGGTTTAGACCTGTTTCATCTGTCACCTGCTGATAATTTAACATGGCTTAGATCCATGCCTTCTACCTGGATGTAAGATGAGACATCAAGGGGCTTACACTGAGAAAGGTGAAAAGAAGTGTGGTGGTGGCAGACATTTATTAGATGTGGCAGAACCAGACCCTGTATTCTTTGTGTGTCTGGGGCCAATCTCACTCCTATACGGGCCATTAGCCCCCATATCCTGCCTCCCCTTAAAAGAGAAACCCCATCTCAGTAACCCCAGTTCTGATCCAAAAAAGAAGCAGTTAATCAGCTCTAGTCCCACACTGTATTAGCACCTACTTCCTAACAGTCAGCCTGACACTTGTTTCTTGGTTTGAGTTTCTGAATGTTCCTGGCTGGTTCCCTAAGCCTGAGTTCCTGCCTTGGAAGCCTTCTTAGTGATGATAATAACAGTAAACACTTGCCTTTAGTTCACTACATTCCAGGCTCTGTTCTGAGTACTTTTCTTGTTCTTAGTTCTTTTAACCTTCCCAATAATCCAATAAGACAGATATTGTTAGCAGTCCCGTTTCTCGGGAGCAGGGAAAGTTTAAATGACTTTCCCATCATCACACAGCTAGTACGTGGTAGGGTCAGGATATGAAGCCAGGCAGTCTGGCTCCAGAGCCTGTGCTATTAATATTCACACTGCAATACTTTCGTTAGATTGTAAACACCTGTGGCAGATTAGATTCCAAAAGGATGACACTTTTCTGACATTGTCACTCTGACATCCCTCTCACAACAGAGTCGGGCATGTGTTTCCTCCCCTTGAGCCTAGAGTATGTGACACTATGTGACTTTGAGGCTTGATAATAAAAACACCATGCACTTCTGCCTTGCTCTCATGGGACACTTAGTCTTAATCCCCAGCACCATGCTGGCTTTGGGAGCCTGAACTGCCCACATGGAGACACCACAGGGAGCTATCACCTGTAGATGTTCTGCCTGACATCCCAGCTCTGGGCCCAGGTATAACCAGCATCATCACTAGACATGTAAGTGGAGATGCCTGCAGATGGTTCCTGCTGTGAGTCACTGAGTCATTCCCACCCTTGAGTCTTCTGAAATGAGAACCCAGACATCAAGGGGCAGAGATAAGCCCACCAAATTCCTGACTCACAGGACATGTGAGCCTAATAAAATAGTCATTGGATGTCCCTAGGTTTTGTCATGGTTTGTCACATAGCAATAGTATTCAGGACATTACCTGCAACCACAACCTTGTATATACTGTCCCTAGAGCACCACCTCTGAACAGTGTCTGGCTCAGTCCCTAATATCCAATGACAGGTTCATCATATTCTGCTAGCCCGATATGTCACCCCATCACTCCTTGTTGGACTTCCTGAGTGCCAACAGCCACTTTCACTTACCTCTCTTGTCTCTAGCCAGATCTTCATGACATCAAGTGTTACCAGCTAGACTGAACTTGCTCCTTCTTCCTGACCTCTCCGAGCTTGTCCAGACATCTGTTTTCTGTCTCATTCCCTCTCTCATTCAGACCCATCCATGTTCATATGACTCAGTCATGGGTTAGAAATGAAGATAATCCAGTTTCTCCATTTGAGAGATGTAAAAACAGAGGCCCAGCGAAATAGTAGGGACTGATCAAGACAGAGAGTAGGAAGATGGGGAGCTCACTGCCTCGCATGAACAGATCAGATAAAATCTATAATGTGGAACAATTCTCACTGAAAATGAACTATAAACTAGCAGAACGACTCCTCTATAACCAAGTCTGTGAGAAAAATCCACACGGAATCCAGTAAGAAGGGAAGAGAAGCAATCAGGTCAGGGGAGGGCATTCAGAGGGAAAGGGAGATGATTTGGTACCTCCCTCCTGGGGTCTAGCGGGGGGAGATGGGGCCTCTTGGCTGGTTGGAGGACCACTGGGGCTAACAGGAAGGCTGTGGGAAGCCTGGACTCCACGGTAAGAAGTATGTGCACTCATCTGCCCCAAGCAGAGCCGAGAGGGCAAACCGAAACCTCACGACTGGTTGACTCGTTTCCCACAACTGCCTGGACCCATGCGCCAGCAGGAACCAAGGAAAACCTTCAGCCCCACAACAGTGCAACACTGGATCTGAGATGACCAACCAGGGAGGAGACTCAACTATGGATACAGAGGTGACCTGGTCCTGGGGCAGAGCCTGGGCGGGACACGGACTTACTCACACAGGGCATCAGAAGCAGCCCAGTTCTCTGATGTCAGCTGCTCTGCCATAGCTCATGCCCTGATACACATCGAGGGGCAGTGTGGGCCCCACCTGTCCTGCAGTGTGGCTCCACAACACAGTAGGAGAGGCAGAAGCTGTGGGGGCTGATTGGCTGTGAGGGACAAAGAGAATTTGGACTCGGGGCTACATCTAAGCAGAGCAAGGGATGCAACAGAGTCAGCTCAGACCTCTGTCTGTGGCTGACACAAGCTGAGAGCTGATATAGCTCCTTACCCCCACCCTCCTTTTATGCTCCCTGTCTCTGGAACAAGGATCCCAGTGCTGGGAGAGGAGAAAATACACACTCTAGGAGAACTGAGTCACCTTGGGCAGAGAGGAGAAGACACACACTTAAGGGGAACAGAGTCACCTTGGGCCCAACCCTCAAATCTTATGCTCCAGCAACTTGAGATAAGACCCCACCCCAATAAGGCGCTAGCAGCCACTGAGCAGAGGGGAAACCCGGTCTCATACCCAACTCCAGTTCTAGCCTCTCCATCTCCAACCTCACTCCACCAGAAGTGAGAGCTGCCAGCAAACTCTGGGGAAAGACATGACTTGTGTCCATATCAAATCCAGATTTCTCACTGAAAGCACTGGGAATACAGTATGTATGGGGATGCTGTCACACAAGAACACCCTTTCAAGACGGTACTAGGAAACTGCTTCACCTAAATTCACGTGTGCTCAGTCGCTCAGTTGTGTTTGACTCTTTGTGACCCCATGGACTGTGGTCTGCCAGGTTCCTCTGTGCATGAAATTTTCCAGGTAAGAATACTGGAGCAGATTTCCACTTCCTAATTAGAGGCAGAGTTAAGCAAAATGAGAAGGTAGAGGAATTGGTCTCAATTAAAAGAGCAAGTGAAAATTCCTGGAAAAATAAATAATGAAACAGAAATCAATAATTTATCAAATAAAGAATTCCAAACATTCATAATAAGAATGTTACCTGAAATAGGGAAAAGAATAGATGAATAAAGTGAATTTTTTAACAAGGACCTAGAAAATATAAAAATGCCCCAGAAATGAAGAATTCAATAACCAAAATAAAAAAACACTAGAAGGACTGAATAGCAGACTAAGTGATACAGAAGAACACAAAAGTGATCTGGAAGATAGAATAATGGAAATCACCCAAATGGAATAGCAAAAAGAAAAACAAATTTCAAAAAAATGAGAACAGTTTAAGAGATCTCTGGAATAATAATGAGCATGCCAACATTCACATTATAGGAGTCCCAGAAGGAGAAGAGAAGGGGATCAAAATGATTTGAGGAAATTAGGGCTGGAAAATTCCCAACCTGAAGGAGACAGATATTCAGGTACAGGAAGGACACAGAGTCACAAAAAGATGAAACCAAACAGACCCACATCAAGACACATCATAATTAAAACATCAGAATACAGAAAATTCTAAAGACAGTAAGAGAAAAACAAAGAGTTTTTCTCTCTCCTCCTTCATATGCAAGGGAACCCCCAAAAATGCTATCAGTTGATATTTTTGCAGAAACTTTACAGTCCAGAAGGGATATATTTAAAGTGCTGAAGGGATAAAACCTGCAACTTAGGATACTTGGTCCAACAAGAATATAGTTTAGAATTGAAGGCGAGAGAAAGAACTTCCCAGACAAGCAAAAACTAAAATAATTCAGCAATATTAAATCTATCCTAAAATAACAGTTAAAGGATTTTTTCTAAGTGGAAAAGAAGCAAAAATCCATAGGAAGGGGAAAACCCCACTAGGAAGGACAAATATGTAGTAATCAATGATTTAAATAAGGCAATAGGAAGATTAAAATAAAAAAATTCTAATAGCAATTATAAATACAATAAACAGTTAAGGGATAACATGAAGATATAAAATATAACATTAAAAAATGTGAGGGAGCGGAGTAAAAGTGTAGAGATTTTAGAACGTGTTTGAACTTAAATTGCTGTCAGTTTAAAATAAGATGATATAGGTCAACATGCATGAACTCCAATGGTAACCACAAATCAATAAACTACAGTAGACAAAAAAGAAAAGAAACAGACAGGCATATTACAAAAGAAAATAGTCAGAATGCAAGGGAAGAAATGAAAAGAAGAAATGAACAGAGAGGAACTACAAAAAAAAAAAAAAAAACAGGAAAACAAGTA
The DNA here is from genome assembly GCF_029378745.1 of Bos indicus. Lineage (NCBI taxonomy): Eukaryota > Metazoa > Chordata > Mammalia > Artiodactyla > Bovidae > Bos > Bos indicus. The sequence goes on along the minus strand of NC_091784.1, from coordinate 24,583,817 downwards.
ATAAAATGAGAGTACGTACATACTTATCAATAACTATTTTAAATATCAATGGACTAAATGCTCCAATCAAAAGACATAGAGTGGCAGATTGTATAAAATACTCCTAAAATCCATAACCACAAAAGACCCTGAATTGACAAAGCAATTTTGAGAAGAAAGAACAAAGCTAGAGATATCATTCTCTCAGACTTCAGACTATATTACAAAGCTACAGTAATCAAAACAGATAGTACTGGCACAAAAACAGACATATAGACCAATGGGACAGAACAGAAAGATGAGAAATAAACCCATACACCTATGGCCAATTAATCTATGACAAAAGAAGCAAGAATATACCATGGGGAAAAAGTCTCTTCAAAAATGGTGCTTGGAAAACTGGACAGCTACATGTAAAACATAATGAGATCAGAACATTTCTTCACAGCATATATAAAAACAAACTCAAAATGGATTGAAGACCTAAAACTATTAAACTCCTCTAAGAGAACATAGGTAGAACATTCTTTGGCACAAATCATAGCAATATTTTTTGGCTTTGTTCTCCTAAAGCAAAAGAAATAAAAACAAAATGTGGAACCTAATTTAAAAGATTTTGCACAGCAAAAGAAATCATCGATAAAAGAAAAAGAGAACCTATAGAATAGAAGAAAATATTTGCAAATGATAAGACTGACAAGAGGTTAATATCCAAAATATGTAAACAGATCATGCAACTCAATATTAAAAAAAACGCAATCAAAAAAATGGGCAGATCTGAATAAACATTTTTCCAAAGAAGACATACAGGCAGATAACAGGTACATGAAAAGATGCTCAACACCACCAATTATTAGAGAAATGTAAATCAAAATGAGATACCACCTCACACCTGTCAGAATGGCTATCATTAACAAGAATACAAATAACAAATGTTGGCAAGGATGTCAGAAATGAAAACCTTATACATTGTTCATGGGAATGTCAATGGGTGCAGCAACTAGGGAAAACATTATGGAAGTTGCTCAAAAGAATAAAAATGGAACTACTAATATGATCCAGAAATTCCTCTCCGAGTTTATATATAGAAAAAACAAAACCACTAATTAAAAAAGATACATGTACTCCAATGGCCAAAGCGGCACTACTTACAGTAGCCAAGACATGGAAACAACTAAATGTCCATCAACAGACAGATGAATGAAGAAGATGTTGTTATATATAAATAGTGGAATATTATTCAGCCATAATAAAGAATGAAATTCTGCCATTTGCAGCAGGGTGGATAAACCTGCAGGATATTAATGAAATAAGTCAGATATAGAAAGATAAACACTATATATCATTTATATGTGGAATCTAAAAAAAAAATAAAACACATGAATGCATATAGCAAAACAGAAATGAACTGACACAGAAAACAAACTAGTGGTTATCAGTGGGGAGAGGAAAGTAGGAGAAGACAGGTATGGGATTAAGAGATACAAACTACTATGTATAAAAGAGACAGACAACAGGATATATTAAATATTATACAGCACAGGGAATTAGAGCCTTTATTTTATAATAACTTTTAACGGAGCTGCTGCTGGTGCTGCCAAGTTGCGTCAGTCATGTCCGACTCTGTGGGACCCCATAGATGGCAGCCCACCAGGCTCCCCCGTCCCTGGGATTTTCCAGGCAAGAGACCTGGAGTGGGTTGCCATTTCCTTCTCCAATGCATGAAAGTGCAAAGTGAAAGTGAAGACGCTCAGTCGTGTCCGACTCTTCGCGACCCCATAGACTGCAGCCCACCAGGCTCCTCCATCCATGGGATTTTCCAGGCAAGAGTACTGGAGTGGGTCACCAGTGCCTTCTCCGTCTAATGGAGCATTGTCTTTAAATGTTGAATTACTATGTTGTGCACCTGAAACTAATATGATATTGTAAATCAACTATACGTCAATAAAATAAACACTCCTGGGACTTCCCCGGTGGCCCAGTGGCTAAGACTCCAATGCAGAGGGCCTGGGTTGGATCCCTGATTAGGGAACTAGATCCTACATGCTGCAACTAAGATCCAGTACAGCCAAACAAATAAATAAAAACATTTTAAAAATAAAACACTCCTATATGATATAAAGGAAAGTTCTTAAGAGATATGATCCTAAGAGTTCTCATCACAAGAATTTTTTTTCTTTATTGTATCCATATGAGACGATGGATGTTAATTAAACCTATTGTGATAAACATCTCACAATATATGTAAATCAAACCACCATGCTGTATACCTTCAACGTACACATTGATGTATGCCAGTTATTTCTCAATAAAAATAAAATGTAAATGCCCTTAAAAGAATAGCAGCAATCGACTTTGATGAAATCCCTAATGTACATTACTGAATTTAACCCTCATAATTTAACTTATGTAATTAGTAATGTTGATTCCATTACACAGAGGGCTCAGAGACAGTAAGTCATTTTCAGTCATGCAGTTGTGTTAAGCTGCCTTGGTGTCCCCTGAGAGGTCATATCTTGAAAGGTAGAAAACAAGATAAATTATGGATTCCAAGATGGAAAAACCACTGAGTTTTTCTCCAGGCAGAGAAAGAATCCACTTGATGTTTCAATAAGTCTGGTCCAGATTTCCTCTACTTTAGAAATACGTCTTTTATCCTAAATATATCTAGGGGAAAAATGGTCCTTCCTCCTGAGTTGCTACGGTGGGTGTGGCCAATACAGAGGATTTATGTTGGCCAGAACCCTCCAGTTTTTATTTCTCTGTGTCACATTCCAGGGTCCTGATAGTATGATATCCACCTTTGACAAGTGTACAATGGCTTCTCATGTTCTTTTAGGATGGCTTTTAAAAGAACACGCTTTTAGTCTCAAACAAAGATACATAAACACAGGTCCCAGTGTTCAGCAATAATATTAGTCGTGTGACCTCAGGCAAGCGGTGAACAAGTAGGTTTCCATGCTGTCATCAGCAGAGAGGGATAATAAGACCCATGTCATGGGGTTGTTGTGAGTGCTAAGTGAGATAATGCAGAGAGCCCAGCACATAATACCCTTCACCCCAAAAATGACCATTACAGTTGTTATTATACACGGAAATGGAATGGGTCACTATCAAACAGAAATAAGCATGCTTAACTATATTCTACAAAAACCACCAAATGATCTCAAACTACAGTATTAATAATCCCTAAAATCCCATAAGCATTTCCCAGGTAGCTCAGTGATAAAAATCCCCCTGCAATGCAGGAGACACGGGTTCAACCCTGGGTCAGAAAGATTCCCTGGAAAAGGAAATGGCAACCCAGACCAGTATTCCTGTCTAGGTAATCCCGACAGGAGCCTGGCAGGTTATAGCCCATGGAGTCGCAAAGAGTGGGACTCGACTGAGCAACTCAACCACAGCAACAAAAAATCCCACAGAGAAGCAAGCAGGCCAACTCCCAGATTCCCAAGTCTTTACCACACAATTCCAGCCCCTTGTTGCTAAGAAACACTTTACACGCATCATTCCCTGCCATCTCAAGACACTGGTTACTACATTTCAATCTTCTCTGGTCAGTCTAGTGATTGGAAGACCCAGCGTCTGACCTAGGGGCTGGAGGTGGGAGCCCTGACCTTCTTAATTTCTGGTCTAAAATAAAAGAAGAAAATTTAGGCAAATGATATCAGAGTTCCACCCTTCTGGCAGACAGGAAAGTCCATAAAAGCCAGTGAGAAAAGATTCAATTGTAATCCGACTAATGCATCTCCAGAAGGGTTGCTATCCGCTGCAGAGCACTCCCCATTAAAGAAATCGATTTAGCATTCAACTTCTCCTGTGGCACATATTGAAGTGAGATCTGACAAGGATGGAAAACAGATTTGTGTTAAATACTGCCAATAAAGCCAGTAGCTCAAGGTTAGAGCAGTCAACAGAAATCCAGTGCTGTGGATACCCAGAGACCCTCATCTATCAGCCAGATAAGCCATATGTCTAGTTCAGGAAGGGGGACAGTTAACAAAATTGGGTCCAGGGTGGGGGCATAGTAGCCTAAGATGCTGGTTTTGCATTAGGTCCTTAGAGCCTGAGCTTCCAGGTCTCCAAGGATCTTGCTGGTTGCTTTTTCTTGGTTGCAGAGGAAAGCTTTTATTTCCGCTTGAATAGCATCCATTCAACTCCTTTACTATCAATAGCATCCACTTTATGTCAGGGAACAGCCCCTTTTCTACTTCTAAGTCCATGAGATTTGGGTGGGATTTAGCCCACCTTTAGCTCTAAGGGTAGGCAGGCATGTTAACTCACCTTGTCCAATCAGAGCTAAACAGCATCTTGACCCCAGTGTGCTTCCAGGATGCACACTTGACCCACAAAGACCAGTCAGGGCCAGAGTGAGTCAGTCTTGAAATTTATTGTTAAAAAAAGATTAAATAAGTCTTCTTACCACTGAAGTGGGTGGGAAGACAGGAGGAAAACTTAAAAGCTTGTGGAAAATCATCTTATTATCATAAGAGAACAGAATCAGCCCAGAGAAAGACAGAGATAAGAGATGGAAAGACATATCAAAAATCTGACTAGGTCACTGGAGCTCCTAGAATCAAGCTGTGTATGTGAGTGAGTCGCTCAGTCCTGTCTGACTCTTTGTGAACCCATGGACTGTAGTCTGCCAGGCTGCTCTGTCCATGGAATTCTCTAGGCGAGAATACTGGAGTGGGCTGTCATTCCCTTCTCCAGGGGATCTTCCCAGATCAGGGATGATCTGATCTGCAGACCAGGTCTCGTGCATTGCTGGCAGATTCTTTACTGTCTGAGCCACCTGAGAAGCCCGTGAAGATCATTCCCTGGATTTTCCAAGTCCAAGATCTGTATGTTCGGTTTTTCTTGGTCTTAAGCCAATTCAAATTAAGTTTTCATCACTGCAAGTAAGAAAGACCTCATGACTCCAAGGTCGCTGTATGTCCAAGATGAGGCAGATTTGCTTGGACAGCATCAGCTCCCTGGGGAGCCCAGTTGAAGGCTACACTCAGCAATCAGTCACATCCTCAAATCAGATTCAACTTTTCAATATATTAAGAACATACAGCACACTGTGGAAAACTGAACATGATTCCTGGGAAAGCAGGTAGGGGTGTGTGTGTGTGTGTGTGTGTGTGTGCGCGCTCAGCCGTGTCCAACTCTTTGTGACCCCATAGACTGTAGCCTGCCAGGGTTCTCTGTCCATGGAATGTTCCAGGCAAGAATACTGGAGCGGGTTGACACTTCCTTCTCCTGGGGATCTTCCTGACACAGGGATCAAACCCACATCTCTGGCATCTCCTGCATTGACCAGTGAGTTCTTTACCACTGAGCCACCCGGGAAGCTGAGAAAGCAGATACAATGTCCCAAACCAAGGTAGCAGGTGCTGATGACTCTCACACACCCTCTCAAACTCCCCACCATGTCCATGTAGTCCATTCAGACTTTCAGCAGTCAGAGCCTCCATCTTCCTGGGAAAGATGTCCCAGGCTTCAGAATTCTGCTTTGCCCATGCCCGTGACAAATCGGAAATGCCTGGGAATTGAGCAGACCTTCCTTCACCATTTACTCACTCTTTGGTAAGGCTGATTCAGGGGCATTTTTGTTATGTGAACCATTTTTAAAGTCTTTATAGACTTTGTTACAATACTGCTTCTGCTTTATATTTTGGTTTTATGGTTGTGTGGCACGTGGGATCTTAGTTCCCCAACCAAGGATCAAACCCTAGGCCCCTTGCATTGGAAGAAGTCTTAGCCACTGGACCACCAGGGAAGTCTCGATTTGGAGGCATTTTTAAACCTCATTTACAGGATTGAGTTTTAGGCCCCCAGTGTGATAGCTGGTTTACTAATGCACCCCAATCAGTTGCTTCCCCTTCCTCATCACCTCCCCACCCCCTTGGTGGTATCCCCACAACTCCTAAATCAACACTACGAGCCCCATCACTGTCACAGTGCTGCTTCTGCCTTGAGAGCAGAAATGTCATCAAATCTCCCATCAGTCACCTCTGTTATTGCCCTAATGGAAATTCTACCTGCAAAAGACTTTTTCTCTTGAGCTGCCCAATCTTTTACAAATTCCCTTTTGTGAGCTCCAGAAACTCATCTTTTCCCTCAGCCTGCATATCCCATGATACAAAACAAAATGCTGGAAGCTCTCATACCCCTCCCTCCCACCCCTAAAATGTATCAATATATGCATGCAGAAAAAATAGACTTCTTCTAGAAGGGAATGCTGTGGCCACCCAAACAGGATGCATAAATACCAGTGCAGAGGTGGCAGCAAGCACTTGGCTGCTGCCAAAGCTGAAGTCAAAAGTTTAGGAGCCTGGCTTGCTGCTTCCCGGGGGTCTGGTCTGTCCCCCACCCCCCAACTCACCTCTCACCACCTTCCCATCAGCATTTTATGTGGATCCAGACATACTGAATCAACTACTTGTGATTTCCCTAAAATAGGTCATGCTGTCTCTTTCCTTCTGTCTTGTTAAATGCTGTTCCATCTGCCTGAAATAGCCTGTCTTCTCAGAGGTTCCAAAGGACTTGATTGCTTGTCACTCCACTCAGACTCTATTGTTCTAGGACCTCCTCACCCTAAAGAGACAAATCTTGGAACCGGCTTCATCAGAAAACTGAGCTTCCTTCAGAGAAGATGATCAAGATGGGTCTGATGATAACTTGGCCATGTGTTAGAGACAGGACTACAGATTTGAATAATGAAGTGGTTCCCGATGTTCTGGGCAAACAGTGATTATTTCAGAGGTTTTCCAGATCTTATTAAGGGATACATAAATATAGCAGCCGACTGTTAAAACACACAGCAGAAAACACACTCCTCAAATTTCCTCCATTCCTTCTGATAACTTTAAACAAGGAAAGTCTAATGATCATTAATCATATGTCTTTCACACCTAATATTTACTAATCTCTCATTTTTAAAAGGCACAGCATTAATAATATTGTTTTCCTCTTGTATTATGTTTATAATTCCCTTCTACTTCAGGTTAGTGATACCTTTGGTTTCTTTTCTATTTATATAAATGATGTAAAATCTTCATTTAAATGCAGAGTCAAAATAATTAGACATATTAAGTAAATGCTCCCAGGTGACGCTAGTGGTAAAGAACTCGCCCATCCATACAGGAGAAGTAAGAGACTCGGGTGTAATCCTTGGATCCAGAAGATCCCCTGGAGGAAGGCATGGCAACACACGCCAGTATTCTTGCCTAGAGAATCCCAAGAACAGAGGAGCCTGGCGGGCTATATAGTCCATTGGATCGCAAAGAGTTAGACACAACTAAAACGAATTAAAACACTGCATGCACACAAGTAAGTGTTAGATATGTGCACAAGTAAATGCACAGATATTTACACATATATGGGTGATACATGTCTATATTACATATATAACATAAAATAATATTATACATATAATTTCCTATAGTAACTGCAGGTGGTGCTTGGATATGAAAAAAATCTGTGACGTTGGCACCCAAATAAGTCAAGTTTAAGGACAAAACCTAGAAGAAGGAGCTAGAGCAGCTGACTTTAAGATGCCCTCCTTCCATGATACCCATGAAGTGTTTAGTGGGAAGAACCCAAGGGCAGGTTTACTTTAAATTCTCCAAAGAAGCGTTAATTTGTGAAATGGGCTGAAGCTTGTCTTCCGAGCTTCATAAAGGGCTTCAGAAACCAGCTAATTTGAAATTTCCAATTCTACCTCCTCTTAAGAGTGTCTTCACAGAATTTTCACATTCCTGGATTATTTCAGAGTTGAAAAGCTACTGTTTTAGCTACATGTGGCTCCTCTGAAGTTCAAGACCAAGGAAGTTCCCATCCTGCCAAATCCCAGCTGTGAGACAGGACAAAGGCTCCACTGTCTTTGATAAACAAATGAAGCTAAACATTAAAAGGTGCTCTCTGATCCTCTCTTAAAGAGGCAGCGCCAAAGCAAGCCAGCCAGACCTTCCTAAGCAGCTTCTGATGTCCGGGTTGAAAAGTAATGAGTGGTTAATTTTGTCATTTTTATTCGGAAATGTGGTTTAGAGATATGCAAGATGGGGCTTTTCTCATCCTTGTCTTTCTGATCACTCCTTCTCACTCAACCAAACTCGTTCAAATACATTTATCGAGCAGGCTTTCCTGAGCCCTGCACTATTCTAAATACCAGGGATAAACAAGGGGCCACAAAATACCTGTGCTCCAGAGGGCCTAGAAAGGGGAGACAGACAGCAGACACATATGAACATCAATAAATGAAAAGATGATTCCAGAGGAGGTAAAGCTCTTTAAAATCTAAAATTTTGTTGTTTAGTTGCTCAGTTGTGTTCAACTCTTTTGCCATCCCAAGGTCTGTAGCCCCACTAGGTTCTTTGGCAAGGCAAGAATACTGGAGAGGGTTGCTATTTCCTTCTCCAGGGGATTTTTCAGATCCAGGGATCAAACCTGAGTCTCCTGAACTGGCGGGCAGATTCTTAGCCACTCGAGCCACCAGAAGTGAAGTGAAGTGTTAGTCGCTCAGTCCTGTCTGACTCTTTGCGATCCTGAGGACTGTAGCCCGCCAGGTTCCTCTGTCCATGGGGTTCTCCAAGCAAGAATACTGGAGTGGGTAGCCATTCCCTTCTCCAGGGGATCTTCCCAACCCAGGGATCCAACCTGGGTCTCTTGCACTGCTGGCAGATTCTTTACCATCTGAGCCACCAGGGAAGCTCAAAAGAGAAGTCACCAAAATATGTTCTAGCAGGTGTATGCATGTGTGTACATGGTGGGTGATTAGCTTGGTGATCGATAATGATCTCTATAATATTTCATTCTGAAACTTGAATAATGAAAGAACCCACCCTTAAAAGATATGAGGGAAGAGCACTCCTGGTAAAGAGAGACACAGGTACAACAACCTTGCACTGAGAGCCCTTCAATTTCTCTTTTTTTTCCTTTCAACTTTCCTCAAGTATTGACCCTCCTTCATTCCCTCCACTTCTTTTCACATGACTTAAAAATATGGCTCTCAATAGTTTTGATTTTTAGTTCCATCATTAACTAAGCATGTAACTGATCTCTCTTTTCCCATCCATAAAAATTAACCTCAGTTTTCCCATTCATAAAATGGGAACAATAACACTTAAAGGATTGCTGTGAAAATATGATGGTGGATCTAAAATGCTCATTTGAGGGATTTCCCTGATGGTCCAGTGTTAAGAATCCACCTTACAAAGCAGGGGATGGGGCTTTGATCCCTGGTTGGGGAACTGAGATCCAACATGCCACGGGGAAACTAGTGCCATGCACCTCGATGAAGATGCTGTGTGCCACAATTAAGATTTCGTGCAGACTGTTGTTCAGTCGCTAAGTCATGTCCGACTCTTTGCGACCCCAACTGCAGCACACTAGGCTCCCCTGCGCCTTCATATCACCCGGAGTTTTTCAAACTTGTGTCCACTGAGTTGGTGATGCCATCCTACCATCTCATCCTCTGTCACCCCCTTCTCCTCATGCCCTCAGTGTTTCCCAGTATCAGGGTCTTCTTAAATGAGTCAGCCCTTGGCATGCAGATAGCCGATAAAAAATAAAATTAAATATTTAAAATGTAAATAAAATGCTCAGTTGACTTCCTGGGTAAACTCGACAATGGTTACTCATCACTCTAGTCTCTTTACATTACTTTCCTTGAACAAGATTCAGAACACACTGAAGTTCACACAAACTAAAGGACTACTTTTTTGCAAATGCTGACCTGAATTTGGATTCTGAGTCTCTTCTTATTTGAATGAATTTGGAACTGAGGATTGTGTAATAGAAGCTGATGTAAATTTTATTTGAATTTTTATGGTTCCTGGTATTTCCTGTTACCCTTTCAATATCTAGAACATTCTATGCTCACTGTCTTCCCTGTAGGGTTTTTTTTTATTTTTCTTAGCAGAGATCCAAGGAGAGAGTCAGTTTGGCCTTTGAGGTTCAAAACATTCCTTTGAAGCTCAAGGCAAGGACTACAGTCTTGAGAAAAAAAGGCTTTCTGAGTTTCAAGAGCCTATGTCCTTTGAGTTTCAAAAACCCAAAATCCCGTGCTAAACAATAGACATAGAAGAATATGCTCACTGATCTGTGAGAATGAGGTTTCCTTCTGCCACAAAAAAGTCCCACAGGCTGGGGAGAAGTAGCGGAGAAGACGCATAAGGGTTAGAATATGGTCAGGGTACCTACAGAAGCCAACTCCACTGGAATATAAGAGGAATAATCTTGCAGATATGAGAGAATAGGGGGAACTCTTCTCTCCTGAGTGGAAGCCAGGAAAGTGAAAATGAAACCAAGCAGGACCCCATGGGGCTCCTGAGCACAGATGCCTGTCTGTGTCCCCTTCCCTGAGTCTCAAAAAGCAGGTTCAAACAGCCGTCTAATCCGGGAAGGGCACAGCTGCAGAGACAAGGAGGAGCAGTCAGGAAACAATAGTGCAGCCCTGGGGCAGTTGTTCAGTGCCCTTGGAGAAGCCTTGTGCAAACTAACGCACACCTGCACTCATCTCACACCTAGCAAAGTAATGTTCACAATTCTCCAAGCTAGGCTTCAACAGTTCATGAACTGAGAATTTCCAGATGTTCAGGCTGGACTTAGAAAAGGCAGAGGAACCAGAGATCAAATTGCCAACATCTGCTGGATCATAGAAAAAGCAAGAGAATTCCAGAAGAACATCTACTTCTGCTTCATTTACTATGCTAAAGTCTTTGACTGTGTGGATCACAACAGACTGTGGAAAATTCTTAAGGAAATGGGAATACCAGACCACCTTACCTGCCTCCTGAGAAATCTGTATGCAGGTCAAGAAGCAACAGTTAGAACTAGACATGGAACAATGGACTGGTTTCAAATTGGGAAAGGAGTATGTCAAGGCTGTATATATCACCTTACTTATTTAACTTATATGCAGAGTACATCATGTGAAATGCCAGACTAGATGAAGCACAAGCTGGAATCAAGACTGCTGGGAGAAATATCAATAACCTCAGATATGTAGATGCACTGCCCTTATGGCAGAAAGTGAAGAACTAAAGAGCCTCTTGATGAAAGTGAAGGAGGAGCGTGAAAAAGCTGGCTTAAAACTCAACATTCAGAAAACTAAGATCATGGCATCTGGTCCCATCACTTCATGGGAAATAGATGGGGAAACAGTGGAAACAGTGTCAGACTTTATTTTTCTGGGCTCCAAAATCACTGCAGATTGTGACCGCAGTCATGAAATTAAAAGACGCTTACTCCTTGGAAGGAAAGTTATGACCAACCTAGATAGCATATTCAAATGCAGAGACATTACTTTGCCAACAAAGGTGCGTCTAGTCAAGTCTATGGTTTTTCCAGTGGTCATGTATGGATGTGAGAATTGGACTGTGAAGAAGGCTGAGCGCCAACAGAGGAGCCTGGTGGGCTCAGTCATGTCCGACTCTTTTTGACCCCATGGACTATAGCCCACCAGGCTCCTCTGTCCATGGAATTCTCCAGGCAAGAATACTGGAGCAGGTAGCCATTCACTTCTCCAGGCGATCTTCTCAATCCAGGGATCAAACCCACATCTCCCACATTGCAGGTGGATTCTTTACCTTCTGAGCCACAAAGGAAGACCACACCCAAAACTCTGCCTCTGAGATTTATTTCAGTGCCAGCTTATAGAGGCTGGGTTTGGCATCAAACAGGATCCAGGCATTCTCCAGAACCCTCCTGAAGGTCAACACTGGCCTGGTGTCATGGATCAGGGCAAGAAGCTAGGGTACCTGGATCTGGAGGCTCTTTGGAGATAAAAGCTGAAGCCCATGTCTGCCTTCTATCATCCAAGTGAGCACTAGGCCTCACCATGTTAATGACTCTTCTCCTGGACATCTGGTAAGGACAGCAGCCAGCATCCTGAATAAAAAGAAACCTGTCTCTATCCCAAGACTTGGCTTAGCACCATCTGAATCACCTCACACGGACAAATCCCCTTTACAATGGCTCAGAGTAGTCATAAACCCTCAAGATGGAATGATGGCTCTAAAAATCAAGATGAATCAGCCTCGGCATTGATACTTCAGTGGAAATGAAAGGACCCCTGGTGAGTTTCCCCTGGAGCTAGGAGGACACTAAAACACGTCTTCATTATACAGTTGCAATCAAAAGAGATTTGCTGGAAAGACAACCCACCATCAATAAACTAATGGTCTAGAGAAAAAGCAGCCGAAAACTGCCTGATGTGAAGTTGGCATAGCTCTCCGCTTTTCCCTCTTTGTTCATTCACCTTCTCTCCCAGAACTGAAATGAAATTTCAGGAACATAAACTTCTGCAACCTAGAGTTAGATGGAGGGAGAGTTTCCCAAGCTCATTCCTTTCAGTAGCTGGACTCCACGCTTCAGAAACTTTTCATGGGATGCTAACAACTAACTGGGAGAAGGATATGGCACCCCACTCCAGTATTCTTGCCTGGAGAATCCCATGGACACAGCAGACTGGCGGGCTACAGTCCACGGAGTCCCAAAGAGTTGGGCACGACTGAAGCGACTTAGCACATAGCACACAGCAACTAACTTGACAAAGCAAGGATGGAGGAAAGTTTCTTAAAGGTGTATTCCATCAAGGGACAGGCCTCAGTCCTGGGCTGCCATCTGAGCCCTGAAGCAGATGAGACACAAGCCACTACCATGACTGAGTTTACTCTATGCATATTCACACCAACGACAGTAAGGGACAGAAAGTAACTGCCTCTGTCTCCCCAGGGAGACTTAGGTTTGCGAAGCCAAAACAACCTTAAGATACTAAAAACAAAACATTAATACAGGAGTACGGGAGTTGGTGATGGACAGGGAGGCCTGGCGTGCTGCGATTCATGCGGTCGCAAAGAGTCAGACACGACTGAGCGACTGAAGTGAACTGAACTGAGGGGAGTGGGAGGTACAGACTGTTGGTGTAAGATAGGCTCAAGGATGGATCGTACATCAAGGGAATATAAGCAATATTTTGTCATAACTGTACATGGAAATGTACAGTTTTTAAATGTTATAAATAAATAGAAATAAAACGGTATAACATAAGAATGTTTGACCAACTAAAAAATAAAAATAAAATTCCACCAATGAGAAAAATAAAAGCAAATCATTAAGAAGCAAAAGGTTAATTGGCTGACTCTACTCAAAAAGTAGAACTTTCCATTAAAATTGCCCCTAAAAACCACTGTTAGAGACCAGATTCAGACTCTGAATCTGAATAACTTTTCTTATAAATGGTCATAAAATACAGTGCACAGTCAGTGTGACTTGTACTCAACATGAACAAGCCCTCCGGGTCACTGGGTTTGCTGAGGTCTGAGAATTCAGTTGTTCTAGAGCTCCAAGGTTCTAGAGCTCCAGGAACCATGTACTGCTCCTGTCCAGATGTTGGCACCCCAGGCCAGCCCCACCCAGCCAAAGGGAGCTTGGCAGAATGAAGGCAGCCCAACAACTGCACTTCTAGCAATGTATCCTAAGGATATAACCATGCATCTGTGTGGAGGACTAATTACAAGGATGCTCATCCCAGAATCAATTAAAATATGAATAATAATTAGTGAAAACTGTAAATAACTTAAATACATGACAACTAGGTAAGGATTAACTACATTACAAGATACCTATGGGATATTACATTGTCCTTAAATGTTCTGTTTTGAAGAATATTTAATAAGGTGGAGAACTGTTTAGGGTAAAACATTCTTAAAATTATATTACTGTGAGTATGTACAAGGTTTGCAAATATTCACATGTATAAAGATGTTCACCAGAATAAAACAGCAACTCTCTTAATGATGGCATCATGGATGTATTTAAGCTTATTACATGTGAGGGTTCAGGCCAACTGCAAAGTTTGAGGGCATGGTCCCCAAGACTGCTCTCACTTGTGCTATCAACTGTGTTTGCCAGCTTGCTGGGCTTCAGTTATCACCAGGTCATGCACACTTTTAATTGTATTTGCGAGAAACTGTGATTGTATTTTCACTATAGTATCTAGTTCTTTTGTTTGCTTGTGATTTCAAAAGGGGAGAGAAAATACACAGACACATAGGGGCTAATTAACAATGTTTCTTTTATTCCTTGGTCTAGAGCTAATTACTCTAAAATTGTTTGGTAATGTCAATTGGCGTATGTAATTATTCCTATTCTTTTAAATAAATTGAGTTATTGATGAAATTTTTTTTTAAAAAAGGCAAAAAACAACCAAAGAAAATAAAAACAAATAAACCTATCACAGCCTCAGTTCAGTTCAGTTCAGTCACTCAGTCGTGTCCAACTCTTTGCCACCCCATGAACTGCAGCACACCAGGCCTCCCTGTCCATCACCAACTCCCAGAGTTTACCCAAACCCATGTCCATTGAGTCGGTGATGCCATCCAACCATCTCATCCTCTGTCGCCCCCTTCTCCTTCTGCCCTCAATCTTTCCCAGCATCAGGGTCTTTTCAAATGAGTCAGCTACCACCAGCCTAACGTTGGATAATTGACTAGAAAAACCTCACACTTACTGAAAGCTGGAATGCCCATGGTTACAGATGATACAGGGAAAGGATACAAACTAGGATCAGTCAATCAGAAGAGATGCCAAGGCCAGAGTCCAGGAAAAGGACAAAAAGGGAACCTTCCATTGTTTTCTCTCCACAGAATAAGGACACATTACTCTGGGGGCATCCATGTGCAACAGCCCTCATGGCATACTGTCAACCAAGAACATTCCCTTAGCCTCAATGTCCAGTTTTTTGGTGGTTCCATTATGCAAGCATGACTAATGGCCCATGCCACTCATCTGTCTCCCATCTCCACTGGGTACGACCCAAAGCCTCCATCCCACACCACATCACACTGTTGGTCTTTCTGGCATGGCTGATCCTCATGTGTGATCATCCCTCATCCTAAATCATATTGTTATATCATCCTGTGTGACCCAAACTGAAGTCGCTCAGTTGTGTCCGACTCTTTGCAACCCCATGGACTGTAGCCTACCGGGCTCCTCTGTCCATGAGATTTTCCAGGCAATAGTTCTAGAGTGGATTGCCATTTCCTCCTCCAGGGGATCTTCCCAACCCAGGAATCGAACCCGGGTCTACCACATTTTAGACAGACGCTTTACCATCTGAGCCACCAGGGAAGACCCAAACACATTCCATTAGATCACCTCCTAGGAGTCAAAAAAAAAAAAAAAAAAAAAATCAAGACTAGACTTCCTCAGTTCAGTTCAGTTCAGTTCAGTCACTCAGTCCTGTCTGACTCTTTGCGACCCCATGAATCGCAGCACGCCAGGCCTCCCTGTCCATCACCAACTCCCGGAGTTCACTCAGACTCACGTCCATCGAGTCAGTGATGCCATCCAGCCATCTCATCCTCTGTTGTCCCCTTCTCCTCCTGCCCCCAATCCCTCCCAGCATCAGAGTCTTTTCCAATGAGTCAGCTCTTTGCATGAGGTGGCCAAAGAACTGGAGTTTCAGCTTCAGCATCATTCCTTCCAAAGAAATCCCAGGGCTGATCTCCTTCAGAATGGACTGGTTGGATCTCCTTGCAGTCCAAGGGACTCTCAAGAGTCTTCTCCAACACCACAGTTCAAAAGCATCAATTCTTTGGCACTCAGCCTTCTTCACAGTCCAACTCTCACATCCATACATGACCACAGGAAAAACCATAGCCTTGACTAGACGAACCTTTGTTGGCAAAGTAATGTCTCTGCTTTTGAATATGCTACCTAAGTTGGTCATAACTTTCCTTCCAAGGAGTAAGTGTAGGCAAGGTTAAATTCTTCACTATACACTATGAGAAATAATAAAGTCACTTAAACAATAATATTAAGGAGTATTCCTGCATTAGGGAACTATTGTATTTGAAATCTGATCCTGAACACCCGGAGATGTCAAAGAGCTAGTCTGAGCCCATGCTTACTATCTGGACACTGTCTAACTGGGTCTCACCTTTGTTTGGTTACACCTTTAAATCTTCAGTGGGGCTCTGACCCTCTGCCATTTTGTTGTTACCATTTTTATTCCATTATAATTTCAATAACACCAAAGGTACTAAATAGCCATCACTGCTATCCTATATTGATTCCTGACAGTGTTCCAAGATGGAAATACATTTTTAACATAAGCAATTAAACATTTTCACCTAAGAATCTGTTCCTTATGTGCCGTTTTAGCCCCATTTTGCAGATAAGAAAACTGGAGAATGAACAGGTGAAGTTCTGCATCCAAAAATCTTACTGCTATGAAGAGACAGAGATTAGATTCAAACTCAAATCTGTCTCGTTCCAAGTGCCCTTGACTTTGCTGTTGCACTCACAGCCCCCACCCTGGGGATCACCATTCTCTGGTTCACAGTCCCCTTCTCTGGCTAGTCCTTCATCAACCCAGTGAAGCCCAGGAGGGCAACCCAGTGAAGACCACCTAGGAAGCCGGGAGGCCACCCTCCTGAGGCCAAAGATGAAGCTTCTACCAGCCACAACAAGTCCTTCCTACATAACAAAAGAGCCCCACGTGCATAACAAGGCCCAGGAGACTCCTGTCTGGGTGCTGGATACCAAGAAAGATCTCCTCCTCTTCTACACCCAAAAAACCACTTCATCTGGACTCAGATCACCCCAAAATTCCATTCCCTTTCGGGTGTCTATCCATTCATCCATCTATTCTTTGCTCTCAGTCTCTGACACCTAAAGACTAAGAAAACAAAACAAAACTGATTTGTCGAAGGCCAATTTCATCATAATTTTACATGTCTAATAAACACTGAACAAATCTCAAATACATTCCCATAATGTTCTATATGCTGACTCCTTTTTCAGTTTACTTTTTTTTAACTTTGACTCTCTAAAGAGTCAAGTTTCAGTTAAGTTCCTTACTCCAAAATGTGTTTTAATTTGTACTGACAGATGAAAGGATATGAAAACACACAAAAAGGAGTGAAAAGTCTTGGTCATAAAGTGAAAAGTGAAAGTCGCTCAGTCGTGTCCGACTCCGTGCGACCCTATGGACTCTACAGTCCATGCAATTTTCCAGGCCAGAATACTGGGGTGGGTAGCCTTTCCCTTCTCCAGGGGATCTTCCCAACCCAGGGATTGAATCCAGGCCTCCCACATCGCAGGCGACTTCTTCACCAGCTGAGCCACCAGGGAAGCCCCATGAAGTGAAAGGGCTTAGACAAATTTGGCTGCCAGGGGCTTTCATGAAATGAACTGGTCCTCACCCCTGTCCCCTGACTTTGGCTGTTCCTATTTATTTCTCTTTCCCACTAGAGGAGCACCTCTGTGCATTTCCTGCTTGTTTTCAATCATTGCCCCAAAGGCGTCTTCCAGTCACTGCTTTGCTCCTGCTCTAGAAGCCAGCTGGTTCTTCTCACTTACCTTCTTGACGGGCCAGCCATCTGCACTGAAATCAGAGCCGAAGAAGACAAACGGCCCTCATTCCACAGGACTTCAGGCAGAACTAGAGGAGACCACCCATCAAATACAGCCACTGCCTCCTCTCTCAAAACCACTGAGCTAGCCCAAAGTCTATAAAAATTCATTCTTGAAATCCTAACTCGAATCATGCTCTTTGTTTAAGAGACATCCAAGCAGAGCAAACCTCCGTATCAGGACGTCTCTATTCATTCCACACGCCTGTTCCTATTTTCACTCTATTATTTCATCTATTAATTTAGCAACCCAAGCGCTCTGTGAGTTATTTAGCAATTACTGGGGGACGCACAGGAAGGGGAGGAGGTTGACAAACACCCATTAGCACAGGGCCCACTAATGGCCCCATAATGCTGCCTTGCACTTAGCCAGATGAAAGCAGCTATACATTGTAAGGAATTTGAAAGGGTGTCACCAACCTTAATTAATTCTCAACACTCTGGGAGGAAAGGATTTACACCCATTTGGGACTCAGGGAACGGTGCCCAGAGATGGTTGCATGTCAAAAGAAATAAACCTTAAATCAAATTTACCTTCCAGTCTACTGAAGTGGTTTCCAGTGCATTTGTGTCTGGAGCCCTTAGTTCATTAAACAAATATTTACCGAGTTGTTAGCCACGTGAGGGGGGCAGGGTGCTAGGCTGTAGGGGAGGAAAGGCAGCCGAGAAGACATGATCCCTGACCACACGAAACTGAGTCTCAAGAAGCAAATATATTTCATTAACTGGTTAATTACACAAGCATCCCTCAGAATTTGACTGAAGGCAGGAGGAGAAGGGGATGACAGAGAATGAGATGGTTGGATGGCATCACTGACTCGATGAACATGAGTTTGGGCAAGTTCTGGGAGTTGGTGATGAACAGGGAAGCCTGGCATGCTGCAGTCCATGGGGTGGCAGAGTCAGACATGACTGAGCAACTGAACTGAACTGAACTGATCCCTCTGAGCTATACACAGAAAAGTCACCTGATGCTAAGAGAGGAGCCGGGTGTAAGCCAGAGTCTCAGGGAAGAGAGACCTGGGTTTGAGTAATCATAGGGCTTCCCAGGTGACACTAGCAGTAAAGAATCCAACTGCTGATGCAGGAGATGCAACAGACATGGGTTAGACCCCTCAGTCAGGAAGATCCCCTAGAGGAGGAAATGACAACCTGCTCCAGTATTCTTACCTGGAAAATTCCACAGACAAAGGAGCTTGGTGGGTTACAGTCCACGGGGTTGCAGAGAGTCAGACATGACCAGGTGAGCAAAAAGGACCCGTTAGTAGCCACATGACCTTAGACTGCTTTTCAACCCTTTTTAGACTCAATTTCCACATGTACCAAGTAATGTTCACATCAAAATTCTGTTCAAAGGATTAAGTCAGTCAGTGCATGGTACCTGCCCCAAAGTAAGTGCTGAATCTAAGTGAGGAGGTATATTTATGATTACTATTCTCCAACAACTGCCAAAAGTGAGGATTCACTGCTCATCCAAAGACACACCAGTTAACCTGGAAGAAGTTTCTGAAATCTTTGAGAACTAATTGGACCTCTTGTGGTCCGGTTGCTAAGTCATGTCCAACTCTTTTCCAATCCTATGAACTGTAGCCTGCCAGGCTCCTCTGTCCATGGGATTTCCCAGGCAAGAATACTGGAGTGGGTTGCCATTTCCTCCTACAGGGGATCTTGCTCACCCAGGGATCGAACTGGCGTCTCCTGCATTGCAGGCGGATTCTTTACCAATGAGACACTGGGGAAGGTCTACTAAGAGCCACTGTGCCTAGAGTCACCCCAGGGAATTCGGCTTAGATGCTTGAGGCAGCAAGTCACCCATCCTCCTAGGATAGGATCCTTGCCTGAGGTTCTTCTGAAAGTAATAGCCAGAAAAGAGCAGCAGTGCTCTTTCAAAGCAGAAGATGGCTGATTCGGGTGCCCTTTCTGAAGCCACCACGAGGGGCCCCAAGATAATGCCAGAGTAGAGTCCTCACCACTTAGCCAGAAGGGAGGGTGGCCTCAGCCTGTGGCCCAATAGTCAACATTTTTATCAAGGGCTTGAATAAAGGCTAATAAAAATCTGCATGTGATACAAAGTTGGGACTTTACCACATAGGCAATATGCTACATAAAGGAAATTGGTTCCCAGAAGACCTTCACCAGCTAGTGTGAAGACTGAATTACACAGCATGAAATATATCAGAGATCAATGCAAGGTCCTGCCCTCTGGGTCCAACAACCATCTGGACAAGCTCTGAATGGGGAAGCAGGTGTGAATGCACCTGGCTGGTATTCATTACCTATAAGCTCAATATGAGTCAGCAGTGTGATGTGGTTCCCAAAGGGCAGTCAGATCACTTTTGGTTGCATCACTCAAAGTCAAGGTCTAGAGAAAGGGAGGTGATATTTATGTTCCACTCTGCTTTGCGTTATAGGATTGAATGTTGCTCTCCTACATATTGAGCTTCCCTGGTGGCTCAGTGGTAAAGAATCCGTTTGTCAATGCAGGAGATGTGGGTTCAATCCCTGGGTCGCAAGATCCCCTGGAGAAGGAAACAGCAACCCACTCCAGTATTCTTACCTGGAGAATCCCATGGACAGAGGAGTCTGGTAGGCTACAGTCCATGGAGTCACAAAAGAGTTGGACATGACTAAGCAACTAAGCAACAACTCTTCAGTTCAGTTCAGTTCAGTCGCTCAGTCGTGTCTGACTCTTTGTGACCCCATGAATTGCAGCACGTCAGGCCTCCCTGTCCATCACCAACTCCTGGAGCTCACTCAAACTCATGTCCATTGAGTCGGTGATGCCATCCAGCCATTTCATCCTCTGTCGTCCCTTTCTCCTCCTGCCCCCAATCCTCCCAGCATCAGAGTCTTTTCCAATGAGTCAACTCTTCACATGAGGTGGCCAAAGTACTAGAGTTTCAGCTTTAGCATCAGTCCTTCCAAAGAACACCCAGGACTCATCTCCTTTAGAATGGACTGGTTGGATCTCCTTACAATCCAAGGGATTCTCAAGAGTCTTCTCCAGTACCACAGTTCAAAAGCATCAATTCTTCTGCACTCAGCTTTCTTCACAGTCCAACTCTCACATCCATACATGACTACTGGAAAAACCATGGCCTTGACTAGATGGACCTTTGTTGGCAAAGTAATGTCTCTGCTTTTTAATATGCTATCAACTCTTAGATATTAGCACTCTTGAGCATCTCTGGAATAAATGTAACCAGGGAGGCAATGGGGACATCAAATCACATCCTTTGTGGCTGAAGAAACTAAGAATGATTAACAAACAGAGGAAAAGACTTGGAGTTGCACGATCATTATTTTCAAATTTTCAAGAAGGTATAAAAACAGCAACAGATTTGGGCCAGGTGATGGTATGAACACTTGACATGCAACAACTCTTTCCATTCTCATCACAACTCCATGTGATCCCCAACTGAAAAAGGAAATTGAGAGTGACATGGGTTAGGTGAATATTTGCCCAAGATCATACATCTGCTGAGCAGTGGAGCTTGGCTATCAGTTAGGTCTTTCTGAGTCCGGATTTAGCACATTAACCAAGATGCAACAAGTTCTATGGAAGATACCCCTCTGGGAGACACATCATAGAATAAGGCTGATACGTGGGATGCCCATGTGCCTGTTCCCTTGCCAAAAAGATCCTGACCATTCAGGCCCTGACTTGGCCATCATCACATCTGCAGCGCCCAGAATATAGTCATATCTGATAAACATGTGAGGAAGAAATGAGTGAATTAATGAACAAAGACAAGCTGCAGGCTTGCATAAGCAATCTTGCTATTCTCGATAGCAAGAATCATCAGTACTGGATCCCAGGGCTGTCGTAACAAAGCTTCACAAACTGAGTGGCTCAAAACAACAGGAATTTATTCTTTCACAGTTCTGGAAGCTAGGAGTCTGAAACCGAGGTGTCAGCTGGGCTCCATTCCCTCTGCAGGCTCTGGGGAAGCATCTGTCCTGACTTTCTGGTTTCTGGCAATCGCTGCTAATCCTTGGGGTTCCTTTACTTATAGCTGCATCTCTCCAATTTCTGCCCCTGGCTCTGTGGTTCCTCCAGTAGTCATGTACAGATGTGAGAGCTGGGCCATAAAGAAGGCTGAGCGCCGAAAAATTGATGCTTTCAAACTGTGGTGTTGGAGAAGACTCTTGAGAGTCCTGTGGACAACAAGGAGATGAAAACCAGTCGATCCTAAAAGGAATCACCCTGATTATTCATTGGAAGGACTGATGCTGAAGCTGAAGCTCCAACACTTTGGCCACCTGATGTGAAAAGTCAACTCATTGGAAAAGACCCTGATGCTTTTCCAATGAGTCTGAAAAGCAAGAAAGATAGAAGGCAGGAGGAGAAGGGGGCAACAGAGGATGAGATGGTTGGATGGTATCACTGATTCAATGGACATGAGTTTGTGCAAACTCTGGGAAATAGTGAAGGACAGGGAAGGCTGGTGTGCTGCAGTCCATGGGGCTGCAACAGCTGGACACAACTCAGTGACTGGGCAACAACAAGCACTCTGTGGCATTCTCCCTTCTGGCCCTGTGTCCCTAGAGCTCTTCTTATAAGAAGCCAGTCTTCAGTTTAAGGCTCACTTTAGTCCAGTATGTGTGTGTGTGTGCTCAGTCATATCCGACTCTTTGTGACCCCATGGACTGTAGCCCACCAGGCTGCTCTGTCCATGGAATTTTCCAGGCAAGGATACTAGAGTGGGTTGTCATTTCCTTCTCCAGGGGATCTTCCTGACCCAGGGATCAAACCTCTGTCTTCTGCACTGGCAGGAGGATTCTTTACCACTGAGCCACCTGGGAAGCCCAGATATGACCTCATGTTAACTAATTACATGTGCAAAAGTCCTGTTTCATAATAGGATCAGATTTACAGGTTTGGGGTGGACATGAATTTGTGGGAACACTAGTGCAGTCTTTGAATAAGATGAGCAATTTTTACTAGGCATGGGATGGCTCCACAACAGAAAAGATTAGGCAGAAGTTTTTAAATTTAATCATGAGGACTCAGGCTGCAAAATTAAAGTTCTATCTAGAATATCATCCTTTCATTCAATAAACATTTACTAATCCCAACTGTCTACCTAACTCAAAGTCATATGGGTGAATTAGCTCAACATGAATAAGGCACCATAGATCCCTTGATGGGTCTCAAAGCCTGGTGGAGGAGACAGCACACAAAAGCACAACCGAAGTATAACATAGGGAAGTCTGCTCTGAAGACCTATGAAAGCACAGAAGTTAAAGTAATTATTTCAGCCTGAAAAGAAGATAGTGAACTAAAGTGGCCATTCTCTAGGCAGAAAAAAATATGGCCAAAAAAAAAAAAAAAAGAACTGTGTCTCCAGCCCAAGTTCCATCCTTCTTTTCTCCTTCTAGTAAAAACACATAAATTTCCTCTGGGAAACCACCCCTTCTCCATTCTTATCACTGCTGACTGAGTAGACTAATCTCAACCAAGACTCCTGAAGTTTCAGGCCAGTCAGTATATCCCATGTTTTTGTCTAATCAGAGGTAATAAGAGACAAGGAGACAGTGGCTGAGGATGAAGGCAAGAGAGGTTTGGGTTCCACTCATTCGGTGCTATAAGAATATGAGATTTGCAGCAGCTGGAACCATTCTGCAACCTAAAGCAGAGAATCTAGAAGCTGCCAAGTAAAACAGCAGATCCTGGGAATGGAGCCATTCACAAGAAGCACAGCCAAAGGCTGGTCCTGTTAGCATTATTTATGCCCTGAATCTAACCGTACCTGAAGCTAGATCTATCCATGGACCTTTATTACAGGAATCAATAGATATATTTCTTCTTGCTTAAGTCTTTGTGACACCTACAGCTAAATGACTCTCCATTGAAACAGCAGTCCCGGATGCAAAAATGGTATGTCAGAAGTTACAGAGGCCAAAATAGCAGGTTTCTTTCTAGAAATGGTTGTGAACTTAGTGTGGTTGATAAGTAAGCAAAGAGATGTTGGAGGTCTCATCAGAAGGGACTTTAGGTCAAGTGGTATTTGAGTTTCATTGGGAAAATTTTACATCCCTTCCAATTCTGAAATTCTTAAGTTTCTGAGTCTGCGTTTCAGAAACTTTTGCAGGAGAAAAGGAACTTCAGCCCCAAAGTAGCAGCCTTTCCTGAGTTACAGCCTCAGATCTGAATGTGCCTGTTATTTGGGCATTTTCTCTGTATCCATCAATCTACAGGGAAGCAGGGAGTCCGGGGTAAGAATTAGTGCCCAGGGCCCCTGGAGCTCATGACCCTGAGTATGCTGATCACACACGTGGTAGTAACCTTCACAGATTGCATGCGCTACACCTCCATGGCTAAGTCTCCCCCATCCTCAGGTTCCTGCAACCCAATCACACTTAGGGATGCTGGAAATTTCCACTTCTGGGCTCCTGAGCAATCACAAGAGTAGGCAACAGGGCTGAAGCCCACAGTCACATCTTAACATTCACACAGTCCCTAACCCTCATACCAGGCTTAGCAGCTGCAAGTTACCCAGGAATCACCAGAAATTTATTCCAGCCACTCCACACAGGATACGTCTGTCTGTGTCTGGGGAAGAGATGGGGCTCAGAGTCAGCACTCAGCAAGCAGACTGAACTGGGCACACAGACACCAGGAGACTGCTTGGCATTCTCATCAGTGCCATGAATAATCCATACAGAAGGAGCAGTGTCCCCTCCCTCCTCAAAAGAAGCCAAGGGGAAAAGTAGCAAGGCCCCCATCTACCTGGGTATCTAAGAATCAATGTCAGGGACAAGGGGACAAATTCAGGGAAAAGTAACACTGTGAGTCTGCTTATCTGGACTTGCTTTGGTTACCTGGTTGTTTGCCAGATGGTTACCTGAGTAATTCACCAAAATGTAGGTTTCATGACAGCAGTGACCTTGTCTTTTTTTTTGATGAACACTGTATCCCATTTTCTGAGTGATGATAAAGCAATAAAACTATGGGGGGATGGGGGGGTACAGTGGTCAAGAGGTAGTGTGTGAGAGAGAAAGAGAGAATGACCTTTATCCTTTCAATAATCCCAGGAGGTAGGCACAATCATTAACCCCTTGAATGAGTGAGTAAGCTGAGACAGAAGCTGAATAACTTGCACAAGGTCATACAACTAGGGTTTCAAGCCAATTGGCTCCAGAGTCCACGCTCTCATGATTCCTATGCTTATACTGCTTTCCAACTGCCTGGAATGTTCATTCAACAAGTACTAATGGACTATTGATGACAGTCCAGGTACATTTCTAGCTTCTGGGGATTCAGCTATGAATAAAAAGAAGTCAGGAGTTCATTAAACATTTGCTGGCTGGATGGATAGATGGATGTAGAATGGATGGCTAGAAAGATGAATGAATTGATGGATGAATGAGCTGATGGATGGGTGAAGAACATGGTGGAAATTAGAAATATGGAAAGGATCTGTTGACTATTACAGGTGAGCCATCAATAAAAGAGACCGTGGATCTCTCTTCATGTGTTTTTTCTCCTGCTTTTGACAGTAATTTGTCAGCAGAATGCATCATGTAGTCTCTAGGACCAGAGCCTGGCTCCATTCCTCTACCATCTGCGTCATCTGGAGCAAATCACTTAACCCCCAGACCTGTTTCCTCACTTATAAAATGAGAATAACCCCAGCTACTCACACAGTTGCTGTGGTTTAAATGTCATTTGCTACTGTTTGGAGCCCAAAGCAAATGTTATCTCTTTCTCTGTAGCTTTCAATTCAACTCAATTCAGTGTTTATGAAATGTGTCCTCTTTGCAAATATTGTGCTGGGGGTAAGGATATGACAGTAAATTAGACAAATACAGTCCTTTTATTCGAAGAAATTTTAGTTCAGCAGGGAAAACAGCAGAAAAACATATCAGATGAGCATTAAGAAAGGGACACTGTGGGGTGCTAGGGGATTGTTCAATCAGGATAGAATTAGTCTCTCCTTGATGCTCCCATATTATTTCACTTGGTTTGGCTACTACTGTACACATCATCTCACCTGTCAATCAAGGCACTTAGAGAGAAGTCTACACAACTCTTAAAGAGGAATCAATAGTACCAAATGCGTGTATGGATGGATGATGAACAGATGGAGGGATAAATAGATGAATGGAAGGAAGATAGGGAAGATGGATAGATGGATTGATGAATGGAAGGAAGGAAGGAAGTACTGACATATGGATGGATGCATGGATACATGGATGAATGGATGGAGGGAAGGAAAGAAGGAAGGAAGGGGAGGAAGGAAAGCAGGAGGGAAACACTGAAGTATGGATGCATTGATTGATGGATGGATGAAAGAGAGAAAGGAAGAAAAGACAGATGTGTGTATGCATGGAAGCATGGATGGACAGATGGGCAGAAGGAAGCTGAAGCAACAGCCCACAATCACGAACAGTCAGGACTTCACAAAAGCCAAGTCCACGGGCAAAGCACAGTCTACTCTGAGCCAATGTCCACATATTTGAAACTTGAATGGAACAAGAGGCTCAGATGCAGATCTGGGGCAAAGCCAGCAACTTCAAATGATGGCATGGGGAAGATGAAAAACAGGGTCCAGTAGTAGGAGATGATATTGGCAAAAAGAATTCTTTAGATAGTGGGATCCAGCGGGACATACGTAGAACATTAGAAAAATGGCCACAAATGTCTCCCACCCTTACAGAAGGTCCCCTTCCCGATATGACTTTGCAGCTCCTCTCATCAAGAGGTGTAATTTTTGATTTGCACCTTGAATTTGACCTTGCCCATGTGGTCAGTGGGACTTTAGCAAATGTGATACTAGCAGAAGCGGAAAAGCACTTGAACACTGGAATTCACTCTCTCACTGCTTTGGGAGCCCCTTGATCACTATGAACCTCCAGGCTCACTAAACTTGCTGGAGAAGATACTCACTTCTGTCTCAGCTCACTGAACATGACTCATGGCTGAGTCATGCCCATCACCCTGGCTGATACAAAGCCAATCATCAGGCATGGATGGGACCATCCTAAAGAGGCAGTATCTGGTGGGTTGCCATCTGACTGCAGACATCAGGTGGCATTGACCCATAAGTAGAAGAACCACTCCCACCAGCCACAGAATCAGAGAAAATAATAAAATAATGACCCTTTCAAGCCACTAAATTTGGGATGATGTGCTATGCTCTGAAAAGTTCACTGAAATACAGGGAACTGTGAGTAGCCATGGCCACCCCAGGGCACTCCGCAAACGTCTGAATGAAGTTGCTTGTTTCTATTTGCTAATCCTGGGAGACAAGGGATAATTTTAGCAAAAGCCCTTCTCATCGGCTTGAGCCCATAAGCTGACCATTGCTGGAATTCAAGAGGCAGCTTGTATGCATGTGTTTAGTCCATCACTTAAAAGAAAATCCATGTATTTGTTTCTTTATTTATTTACTTGGCTGCACTGGGTCTTCGTTGCTGCACACGGGCTTTCTATAGTTGCGGCAAATGGCGGGGTGGGGGCTACTCTTCATTGCGTGTGTGGGCTTCTCATTTCAGTGGTTTCTCTTGTTGCGGAGCATGGGTTCCGAGGCACCTGGGCTCAGTAGTTGCCGTGCAGGGGCTTAACTGGCCCATGGCATGTGGGATCTTTCCAGATCAGGGATTGGACCGGTGTCCCCTGCATTAGCAGGTGGATTCTTAACCACTGGACCATCAGGAAAGTCTCTCCATCACTTTTTAACTGTTGAATAATTTATTCAGGAAACATTAATGGAGAGCCCATAAGAGTAAAGCTCTGCAAAGAAAGGGAGGCAAGATAGACATGGGTCATGTCCCAGCATGGCTATGCGATCTTATCGAGGTCTGGGAGCCAATTTTTATCAGAGAGTTTTGAGCAGAAAGGGGGCATGATGACAATTGTCTGGCCTGATCCTGGACCCTTAGCCAAAAAAAAAAAAAATCCATCTACACCCTGCTTGCCAGCACCCAGGAAGGAGGAATGACAGTTGTCCTCATTTCTTCACAGAATGGTTAACACAATAGTCTCCACTGTATGAGTCTGGATTCAGGACTCACTATTTGTGTTAATTAATTTCCAGGAAAAAGAGAGCTGGTAACAGTCACTAGTTTGTAGGGTTGTTGCAAGGATTAAGTAAGGTACACCTAGAGTCCCTGGTCCTAGGCACGATATATGCTGTTTTTAAAATTTTATTTTGTTGGAGTGTAGTTGATTCACAATGTTGTTAATTTCTGCTGTTCAGCACAGTGATTCAGTTATACATACACATACATTCTTTTACATATTCTTTTCCGGTACAGTTTATCATAGGATATTGAGTAAAATCCCCTGTATTGTACAGTAGGGTCTTCTTGTTTATCCATTCTCGATATAATAGTTCGCTCCTGCTAGTCCCAACTCTCCATCCATCCTTCCCACACCCCCAACCATGATGGCAACCAGAAGTCTGTCCTCTGTTGTCTGTGTGTCTGTTTCACAGATAAGTTCATTTATGTAATATTTTAGGTTCCACATATATGTCATTATTCCTTATTATCCTTCTTCCTTGTCATCCTATTCTCACTCTTCACTCTATGAAGCTCCTGACATGTGGCTCTGACTTTTTCACTCCCAAATGGATTTCCTTCCCCAATTTAGATCCTGGGAAACCTGAGATTCCTTCTCCAGGGGATCTTCCTGACCCAGGGATCGAACCTGCATCTCTTACATCTCCTGCATTGGCTTTATCCACTGAGCCACCTGGGAAGCCCCTTCTTCTCCTTGGGAAGATCCAAAGTAACACAGCCTTTGACACTATATCCTACCGAAGTTCTCTGATTTCCTGTTTATTGCTACCGCAAGCAACAGCCTCCCAAACAATTGGATTCCAAGACCTAGAGCATCCAGGAGAGATGTGCAAGAGTTAGAGGCATCAGCCTACCTCATAGTCACATCTTATCACCTCTCCCTTAAAATACAGCTGAAACCTGACCACTTCCCCCCCCACCATCTCGGCACAGACGCCATCCGCTCCTGTCTGTGTGCTGCAGTAGGATCCTGAAGGCTTCCTGTCTCTGCACTAGACTCTCTCCAGTCTACTCGGTTAGAATGAAGTGATGGCAGCAACATGAATACACCACTATATAGAAAACAGACAACCAACACGGCCCTACTGCACAGCACAGGGAACTATATGCAATAGTCTGCAATAAACTATACTGGGAAAAGGTCTGGAAAAGTATATATATTTATATATTGTTGTTGTCTACTTGCTCAGTCATGTCCGACTCTTTGCGACCTCACGTGTAGCCCGCCAGGCTCCTCGGTCCATGGGATTTCAAAGGCAAGAATACTGGAGCGGGTTGCCATTCCCTCCCGTGGGGATCTTCCCGACCCAGGGATTGAACCTGCAGCTCCTGAATTGCGGCAGATTCTTCATCACTGAGCCACCAGGGAAGCCCATATGTATTGATATATATATATGTGTGTGTGTGTGTGTGTTATGTATATACATATGTGTGTGTGTATATATACATGTGTATATATACGTGTGTATATATATATATCAGATCAGATCAGTCGCTCAGTCATGACTCTTTGCGACCCCATGAATCTCAGCACCCTGGTGGCTCAGCAGTAAAGAATCTTCCTGTAATGCAGGAGACCTGGGTTTGATCCCTGGGTCAGGAAGATCCCTGGAGAAGGGAATGGCAACCCATTCCAGTATCCTTGCCTGGGAAATGCCCTGGATTGAGAAGCCTGGTGGGCTACAGTCCACACTAACGCACAAATATATATACACATATTCAATATGTTTAAATAAATATAAATAAATGTATACAAATGAATCACTGTACTGCACACCTCAGACTAACACAACGCTGTCAATCAAGCATACTTCAAGTTTTAAAAATTAAAAACCAAAACCATACGTTCCTATTCAAGTGGAGTCAGATGATGGATCCCCTCTGCTTAATGTCTTCTGACAGATAGATCCCACAACTCAGACCAAAGGTCAGAGTCCTCACCATGTTCAAAAAGGCCCTCCCTGACCTGCTCCAGCCCAGCCACATGCTCATTTGACTATATTTACATTTTTCCTCTGATGTTTCTACCTCAGGGTTTCATCACTTGCTGTTCCTCTGTCTGTAAGTTTCCTTCTGAAGACATCATTTGGTTCAATTTCCTCTCTTTACTCAAATGCCACCTTCTTAGGGAGCCCCTCACTCTCCACACTGCCTGAAATTCCACATTCCCCTCCCTACCCTCTTGCACCATTTTCCCCACAACATTCCTCATTATTTAACACAGTTTATAATTAATTATCCTATATTGGATATGGTGGATCTCTCCCCGCTGCTACTGCTGCTGCTAAGTTGCTTCAGTCATGTCCGACTCTGTGCAACCCCATAGACAGCAGCCCATTAGGCTCCTCTGTCCCTGGGATTCTCCAGGCAAGAATACCGGAGTGGGTTGCCATTTCCTTCTCCAATGCATGAAAGTGAAAAGTGAAAGTGAAGCCTCTCAGTCATGTCTGACTCTTAGCGACCCCATGGACTGCAGCCTTCCAGACTCCTCCGTCCATGGATTTTCTAGGCAAGAGTACTGGAGTGGGGTGCCTTTGCCTTCTCCGGGATCTCTCCCTAATAAAATGTAAATTCCAATGACTGCAGGTAATTTTGTCTGTTGACTGTTGTGTTCATAATACCTACTATGGTAGCTGGCACATAAGGGAAGGAGGGAGGAAGGGACGATGGATGGATGAATGGATAAACAAAGGGAGAGCCAGAGACGGATAAATGGAGGGAGAGATGAATGGAGGGAGAAATGGAGGAATGGAGGGAGGGACCCTGGAGGGAGGCTAAGGGGTGGTGAATGAATAGATTCAAGAGGGATGAAGGGATGGAGGGAGGGAAGGAGAGAAGTAGAGAGGGGTAGAGGAGGACTTGAAAGAGGGGTGGAGGGACAGAGGAAAGGAGAGGAGAAAAGAAGGGAAAGAGAGAAGGAAGTATGGGAAAGGCCCAGCCAGGTGCTAGAAGTACCACAAGGCTCATCAGAGAAAAGCAAATAGCTACTGGCAAGGACAGAACTGATGCCCATGGAGACTGAACCCACGCGTTTACCCTGAACAATCTTCCACTCTGATCTAATGTCATTCATCCTTCCAGGCCCTGATGTGAGTGCGATAACAGATTGGATGGCCTGGGACTTCCGCCTGTTCATATTCCAAAGATGGAGATGAACATGGCAAGAAGATCTGAAGCTTTAGAGTGAGACAGACCAAGATATGAATCCGGATCCTGTGCAGTCATGGCCAAGTTACTTAACTTCGCTGAGCTTTATCTTCTTCCGCTCTAAAACTGAGATAACAATACATTTATATCAAGATAACAACAGAGATATTCTCAGAATTAAATTACACATACAAAAAGCTTGAATAATTCCTGGTGGCTCAGATGGTGCCTTCAAAGCAGGAGACCTGGGTTTGACCCCTGGGTCGGGAAGATCCCTTGGAAGGGGGCATGGCAACCCACTCCAGTATTCTTGCCTGGAGAAGCCCATGGACAGATGAACCTGGCGGGCTACAGTCCATGGGTTGCAGAGAGTCGGACAAGACTGAGCAACTAACATACAGATATAAAAAGCGTAACACAGAGTCTGGAATCTATTAAATGCCAGTCACTCCCAGAGACAAGTTATTCTGTGTCTTAGATTCCCTAAGAATCTAAGAATTCCCTAGAATGAAGGGGTTAATAACACTACCAACTCTTACACTCAGGCTTCCCAGGTGGGGCTAGCGGTAAAGAACCCACGGGCCAGTGCAGGATACGTGAGTGACATGGATTCGATCCCTGGGTCAGGAAGATCCCCTGGAGGAGTGCATGGCAATCCACTCCAGTATTCTTGCCTGGAGAATCCCATGAACAGAGGAACCTGGGTAGGGGGAGGCCTATAGTCCTCGGGTCATAGAGTCAGACACAGCTGACGAGAATTAGCATGCATGCACTATTAGAGTCGCTATGAGGATGACACAAGCTGACTGTGGGCTCTGAACGGGTAACAGCTCAATAAATAAGCACAGTATTGCTGCTTCTGTTGTTAAAGAGGATAACCTTTGCAGATCTGAGATGTACACCCAAGGTCCTGCAGATACTCCGGAATCAGCCACTCAACTCCTGAGCCCTCCCTTGTAACTACCAGATTGGCCAAAAACTTCATTCAGCCTTGTCCATAAGATGCTATGGAAAGACCCAAACAACTTTTTGGCCAACCAAGACTCACAGTCAAAGAACTTGCCCAAAGCCCCAGAGTTTACAAGTGGCGGCACTAAGATCAAATCCACAGGTGAGGGAGGTCAGCCTTCAGCATCTTCACCCCCCCCAAATCTCCCAGGCCATTCTGACCATCCCCACATGCAGGGGAAAGTTGTCACAATCCATCCTTCTCCACTTGTTCGGAGACGGATATTATTTCACAGCCCAGACTCTCTTCTGCTCAAGGGGAATCTGTGAACTTGTACCATCCGTGCTGTTTCTCCATGGAGAACCAATCACCAGCCTGGCCCCTGGTGCTGGGACTCAATACAAGCCCCGCCTGCTCCCCAGGAGCAGATGGCTGTCTCTAAAGCCATCTTTCACTGAGCTCCTTTCTGGTACCCTAGGAACTTTCAGTAATTACTGCTATTATTCTTACATTCAATGAGTTCATAAAATCAGAATGCCAAAGGTACAGTGGAAACACTCACACACGGAGAGACACATAAGCACAAATACAGACACACACAGACAGAGGCACTTTGATGCCACAGGGATTCTTAGAGGCTGAGGCACAAAGAAGTTCCAGGAATGGGCATCATTCTACCGGAGGGTCTGTCTACACAGAGATCTTTTCATCTTGCTTTCTCTTCCAGGCAGATGCAGTGTTTATTAACCACCTTATCCACAACATACCTGCAAGGAACGTGGCAGGGGGGCAGCCGATGACCACGGTTGACAAGGGCAATCCCTGTTTCTCTTGACTCCTAACCAGTTTTTAAAGCAGATAATACCACAGCACTTGCTCCTTAAGGAAATGACTTACAAAGAGTTTTAGCCTCTGGATGAAATGCTTGGGTTTTCTTCTGTTGGTTTGAATTCTGAACCTTTTCAAAATGAGGGCTCACCAACTGGTTTCTGTTGATGAAGTCTTTTCCTCTCCAACCTAAATAGGGGTTGCAGTTCTTTTTCTTTTGAGATGACCCAGCAGGCTGTCGCTCTGTGTCAAGGTGCCACTGGGCATCTGCTACAGGCTGACAGAGGGACATCTGTTGTCAGGGCCACAGCCTCCTACAGAGGGGAGGGGTGAGACAAAGAGAGGAGCTGGTTGAGATGCCTGCTGTTCCATCCGGATTTAGTATCTTACAATGAATCTTCAATTTGTAAGAAAAAAAATAAAACTTCTATGCCTCTTGGCATAAAAGTCATTGCGGCCGCCCAAGTTGTAAGTCTGTTCCATTCTCTTTTTCAGGACTCCCAAGAAAGTGGTCCTGGAGTTCTCCATCCTGGCAGCACCCATACTTCATTCAAGCTGGGGGCAGAGGCAACAGGAGCAACAAGACAAGGATACGATTGTAGATTCTGATCTAGCTAATTCCTGTGCATCCGATACAAACCATCCGAGGATCTTTACTGCTTTATTCTTCTGACATCTCACAAGAACACAGGCTTCCCAGGTGGCTCAGTGGAAAAGAATCCACCCGCCAATGCAAGGAGACTCAGGAGACATGGGTTTGATCCCTGAGTGGGGAAGAGCCCCTGGAGGAGGGTGTGTCAACCCACTTCAGTGTTCTCACCTGGAAAATCCCTCGGACAGAGGAGCTTGGTGGGCGACCATCCATGGAGTTGCCAAAGAGTCAGACATGACTGAGAGACAGAGCGTGCATACCAAAAACACGCTGAAGGAGATACATACAAACCTAAATCTACATACCTATCTGTCTGTCTACATTTCTGTGTGTACATTTTGAAAAAGTGAAAGTGTTAGTGACTCAGTCATGTCTGACCCTTTGCTATATTTTACAGCTGAGTAAACTGAGGCCCAAAAGATACTTACCAAGCTCCTGTTGCAGGTCATGCTCTGCAAGGTTTAAGCAACATTCTTGGATATGGGTGAGTAGCGACCCACTCAGCTCTCCCAACCTCACTCCCAATGTTCTTAAGCAAGATCCCACTGACTTGCTAGTTCTTAACTGTGACTATAAATGATCTCAGCATTCACTCAGTCTAGATTTACTGAGCATCTAATATCTGCCAGGGCCTGTGGCTAGTGAAAGAGATACTGGCTGAGTCCTAGGGATTAAAAGCCCCATAGAAAATGCATCAGTAGGCCTGTGTGCATTGAGTTGTGTGTGTGTGTGTGTGTGTGTGTGTGTGTGCACGTGCGTGCGCACGGGCATGCACCCACATGTAACTGCTAAAGGTGAAGATGGATGATACACAAATCTAAAGCAGAGGGACTGCACTGCAGCAGGACATGTTTGGTTACATGAAAGAAGTCAGTCCGAGGAGACTTTCCTGCTGGTCCAGTAACCAACACTCCACGCTCCCAATGCAGGGGGCCCGGGTTCAATCCCTTGAGAAACTAGATCCCATATGCTGCAGCAAAGATCAAGGACTGTCAGTCTGCAACTAAGACCCAGTGCAGCCAAATAAATAAATAATATATTTTTCAAAAAAAGGAGTCAATACTACTAGCCCAAGATCCTAAAGCCACACAGAGGGTGCTATAGGATCAGCAGACTGTGGACTCCTCCATCAATAAGGTTGTTAATGGCCCCATCACCCTCGTTCACCCTAACCCTGTCCCGTGATTATCCTCTGTGAATCCTCCTTAAGCCTTTGTGGATTTCCCTAAAGCACTCCAGGGCTCTATAACCTGGGCCCCAGAATCCAGGCTGGACATAAAGTTTAGGGTTTGACAAGTCTTCTTTACTCCTGGTGGAAGGCAGGATTTGAAGGATGGGTTTTATTTTAAAGTTTGTTTTAACTCTAACAGAGAAAATACAGCCTGAGTTGGATATGTTGCCTGTGACTCTGTGGTCGGGTAAGAATAGGTCCATTCCTTCTCTGTGAAATGGATAAGTGAGCCTTCCAGGGAACCAGAAATCCCTAAATATTCATAAAGCAGGAATATACGGCTCAGAGAAACCAATGAGATGGATGTTCTGACCATTAAAATTCCTCTGCAAGATCCCAGTGCATGGAAGAATAAACCTTACTGCCTCCTCTGCAATAAATGTTATCTTTAATATAGAAGAATAAGCCCTCTAAGCACAAGGCAAGTCTCTAGCCCTTGAGAGAGATCTGTGAATTACTTAGAAGTACAAGTGAGCTCACATCAATGGATGACACATAAGAAATTTCAGATCATTAGGCTCTGTTATGGACTGAATCTTGTCCCCTCAAAATTCATATGTTGAAGCCCTAGCCTCAATACTTCATGATGTGGCTGAATTTGAAGTTAAGGCCTTGGGAGAGATGATTCCATTGAAATGAGGTCATCAGGTAGACCTGGATTCAATGTGACAGGTGTTTTTATAAGAAGAGATTAGGACACTCAGAGAGACACGGGGGAGTGTCCTGCACAGAGGGATGACCATGTGAAAAGGAAGCAAGACGACTGCCCTCTGCAAGCCAAGGAGTTGTTGTTGTGTTAGACGCCCAGTCGTATGCGACTCTTTGTGACCCCACAGACCGTAGCTCGCCAGGCTCCTATGTCCATGAAATTCTCCTGGCAAGAATACTGGAATGGGTTCCCTTCTCCAGGGGATCTTCCCAGCCCAGGGATGGAACTCGGGTCTCCTGCATTGCAAGCAGATTCTTTACCATGTGAGCCACCAGGAAAGCCCTCAAGCCAAGGAGAGGCCTCCAGATAAAGTCAACCCTGCTGACACCTTAATCTTGGACTTCTAGACTCAAGAAGTGTGAGAAAATAAATAGGTACTGTCTAAGCCCCCCAGTCTATGGTATTATGTTTCGGCAGCTGGAGGAGACTAACGCATGAGCCCAAACATTGGAGATCCTGCATAAAACGAGGAAGCACTGGAGGAAAATTTTATGCACAAAGTTTCTATGTTCAGGTGACTTTAAAAGGAAAGAGATTTTTAAACCTCTATCTAGCTTAAATATATCTTTCCAAATGCACCCTATGGCACTTGTCTGTAAAATCAAAGTGATGTTTAATTTTAGTGGACGGCTTGATCTTTTAAAGTAGGATAGACTATTTTGAAAATACATATCCAACTGGTCAAAATTACAAGACTTTTAGGGGATCATGTAAGAGAATACCTCCATGCTATCTTAGTGGACAGAGACACTTCAATAAAAACTAAGACGTTCAACTTATAAAAATAAACAATAAAAACTTCTGATGGAATTAAAATTAATAAGTTCTGTTTCTCATAAAACATCATTAGGAAAGAGAAAAGTCAAGCCACACGGTGAAAAATACACTCCAAACACATAAAACAAACAAAGGATTCACATCTGGATATAGTATAATAAGAAAACAGGCTACATAAGAGAAAAATGAGCAAGATACAAGAAGGAAAAACATCTAAATAACCAAAAACATAGTTCCCAATTCCACTAGAATTAGGGAAATGTCTAACGAAAGTGCAATAAACTACCACTACACATTTTTGGCAAAGAAGAAAAATTCAAACAATATCAAGAATAAGCAACATGAAATAACAGGAACTCTCATACACTGCTGCTGGGAGTAAAAATGGACAGGATCACTTTGAAAAGCAGTTTGACATTATTCTCTGAAGTTGAGGATGCAAATACCCAACGAACCAGAAATGCTACTTTCAGAGAAGTACTCTAGAGAAACTCTTGAATACACATACCAAGTAATGTTTCAAAAGCATTCATAGCTATTGTGATATTGTGATATAATAAGAAATAAATAGTTTGGTCTTTATTCTCAGCTCCTAGCCAGAGCTCCATAACCTTTATAATTTGGGGGTATGTACAGGGAGGTTGCTTGCTTGTTTTGTTATTGTTTTTTTTGTTGTTGTTGTTGTTAATACTACCTGGACAAGATAAGATTTATATCACGGGATATTATGAAAACATAGTGCTCAAAAAATGGTGGGCATTCATAAGGGCAGGTATTCATAGCAGAAGCCAGGTAGTTCAGCTTTGTGTTTTGTCTTTTAGGTTGTTAAATGTTATCAGAAAAAAACAATGCAGCTGCTTAGAGGAAAGCATTTGTAAGGCACATCAGAAAAACTGATTATGAAACTGATTTTGTCCTGACCCTATACTTACAAGGCAAATCTTCTACCTCTCTGAGCCCTTGGTTTTCTCAGCTATAAAATGGACATTATATAGCTACTGTACAGTACAGTTATGAAAATTAAACAAGACAAGGGACATGAACTAGCTTGACAGAGTATGCGTGCACAAATGCTCAGTTGCTTCAGTCCTGTCTGACTCTTCTGCAACCCCAGTGGCCTGTAGCCCGGGTTCCTCTGTCCATGGGATTCTCCAGGCAAGAATACTGGAGTGGGTTTGCCATTCCCTTCTCCAGGGGATCTTCCCGACCCAGGAACCCATCAAACCTACCTTTCTTACAGCTTCTGCACTGGTGGCTTCTTTACTTCTGGCGCCACCTAGGAAGCCCTGAGAGACTGTGCCCTTATTTAATTACTTCTTGTTTGCCACTATTCTTTTTAGAAGCTTGCAAATAATTCCACTGTATCTGCACTATCTGTCTCAACAAACTTTTGTTAAAACTGCCAATCCATTAGAAATACACATAGAGATGGAATTCATGTGTGATTTTAGAACAAGTGTCTTTTTTCTCCAAAATTCCAAGCAATGCCGAAAAACACATTTTTAAAAGAGTAAGTTCAAAAAAGCGAGGAATTCTGACTGATCTCTTGGGGAAAATGCTGGAATAGTCCCCAAATTGCAGGAAATGACTGTGTTTCAGAGAAAAGAGTGCTTGACACCTTCCAAACATAAAATGAACAAGTACAAAAAGATGTAAGTCCCCAGGGATATTTCCAAGTTGAAAAACTAGGGAGTAACATTCAGAGCTGCCAGACAAATAAAGAGAAGATATCATTCAGAGGTCTACAGAGGTGGGGGAGAATTTTTAAAATGATATGAAAGCACTATGTAAAATTTATAACAATCCTGAAAATCCATGAAAAATGAATGACTCCTTGGGAAAATATCATTTCCTGAAACTGACTCAAGAAGAGGTGGAAAACTCGAATAGACTAGTAATTATCAAAGACATTGGAATTGCTGTCAAAAAACTACTCAAAAGGAGGAACTGGTGAAAGCAATTTGGAAGTAGCTATTAAAATTAAAAACACACATACCTCTCAGCTCAGAAATCCCACTCCTGGGAGTCTATCAAATAGAAATGAAAGTACCAGTACCCAGGATATATGTTGGGGTTGTTAATGCAGAATTATTTGTAGAAGAAAAAAGCAGGGGAGAAAGTGAATGACCTACATGGAAACTTGTAGAGTCATAGAAAAAGTGAGTTAGATTTTTATCAGCTGATTTGGGGCAATCTACAGAATGTATCAGGGGCTTCCGTAATGGCTCAGATGGTAAAGAATCTGCCTGCAATTCAGGAGACCCGTGTTCAATCAGTACAGATCGATACAAAATATACTGATAGAAGAAATAGCAAGACACAGAGAAGCACACATAAGTGTATTCTGATTTTGCAAAACAATCACCAAAACAATTCCCTGTGTGTGTGTCCGCATATATATCTATTTGTATATTTTATAAATACAAAGAAAGTTCTGGAAATGTACTTAGCAGGCTGTAAATATTGGTTACAGAATGAGGGTCAGAGAATGAGTTGCTAAGGAAAGTGGAAATTAAAAAAAAAAAAAAAGCAAAAGAGGAAGAAACAAAAGATTACATGTAAATTAAGGATTCCATAACAAAACGTTTTCATGCCATGACTCTTTTTATATAGCAGTAGATATATGTATGCACAGAGAAGGCAATGGCACCCCACTCCAGTACTCTTGGCTGGCAAATCCCACAGACAGAGGAGCCTGGTAGGCTGCAGTCCATGGGGTCGCTAAGAGTCGGACATGACTGAGCGACTTCACTTTCACTTTTCACTTTCATGCATTGGAGAAGGAAATGGCAACCCACTCCAGTGTTCTTGCCTGGAGAATCCCAGGGACGGGGGAGCCTGGTGGGCTGCCGTCTATGGGGTCGCACAGAGTCGGACACGACTGAAGCGACTTAGCAGCAGCAGCAGCATATGTATGCATGTGTGTTTAAGTTGTGTGTATTCATCAGTGCTAAAAGTGAAAATAAAAAAATAAAAACATGAGTAAATGAAAAAGACACTGACACAAGCTTTTCACAGGCTTCCCAAACCTTTAAGATACAATAAAAAGCCCTAGAATTTAAAAGGAAGGAAGCTTCTTATTCTTAACTCATTCCATGATTCCTGATGGCAAACTTGTACAAACAGGATACACAGACCAATGGAAAACAACAGCCTAGCCTAAGTGGGTTTCCCAGGTGGCGCTAGTGGTAAAGAACTTGCCTGCCAATGCAGGAAACATAGAGATGCAGGTTTGATCCCTGGGTTGGGAAGATCCCCTGGAGGAGGCAATGGCAATGCACTCCATTACTCTTGCTTGGGAAATCCCATGGAGAGAGGAGCCTGGTGGGCTACAGTCCATGGGGGTGCAGAGAGTCAGACATGACTGAAGTGACTTAGCAACTCTGATGCTGGGAGGGATTGGGGGCAGGAGAAGAAGGGGATGACAGAGGATGAGATGGCTGGATGGCATCACTGACTCAATGGACGTGAGTCTGAGTGAACTCCGGGAGTTGGTGATGGACAGGGAGGCCTGGCATGCTGCGATTCATGGGGTCGCAAAGAGTCGGACACAACTGAGTGACTGAACTGAACTGAAAGCCCCACTCGTGGGCAGAAAAGCACACTCTGGGGCAATCCTCTCCAGAAGTGAATGGAAGAACACTGTGGCCATGGAGGATTCATTCAAACAATGAGGAGACTTCTGGCTTTAGTTTCAGCATATAATGAAAGTGATGGGCATGATGGGACCTTGGAAGTCATCACACCCATCTGTCCAAGAAGAAAAAGTTGAACAAGTGAAAAATCAATGACTTCTCTTGGATCTATCAGAGAAGTGAAGTCATAAGGCAAACCTCCTTGTAATGGACAGGTGAGTCAACAGAGTTATGGTCAAGATCTGCTTGTCTGGAGCAATGGTAGGAACACTTACATGGTGATTTTGACAAATTCACCAGGTATGGACTCGTGTGAGAGTGAGAGATTCCTGGGGACTCCAGTCTTAGGGAGTCTCTGATTCTTTGACACCAACTGGGTGTCCAAAAATGCAACTTAACTCTGACACTAACTACCCAGAGTTAGTGTAGCCTCAACAGAGTCATGGGCTTAGGCCAACAAGACAGCTCCATGTGGGCCACAAATGGGGTGCTCGGGCTACCCACACTTTTGCCAGCCAAATACAAATTTGATGGTTCCTATGACTGCCTTCTTAGAATCTATAACTTGCTAGAACAAGTCACAGAACTCAAGAAGACACTATTGCTTACCTTTTATCAGTTTATTTCAAAGGACAGGACCTCCCTGGTGGTACAGTGGATGGGAATTCACCTGCCAAGGCAGGGGACATGGGTTTGATCCCTGGTCCAGGAAGATTCCAAGAAGCACCTAAAGCCTGTGCACCACAACTGCCGAGGCCTTGCTCTAGAGCCAGTGCCCCGCAACAAGAGAAGCCACTGCAGGAAGAAGACCACACACTGCAACGGAGAGTGGCCCCCACTTGCTGCAACTAGAGAAAGACTGCGCACAGCAACAAAGACCCGGCACAATCAAAAATAAATAAATAAACATTATAAAGGATACAGCTCATGAACAGCCAAGTGAAACGATGTGCAGAGCAAGGTATGGGGGTGAGGTTTCCATGCCCAGTTTTGGGGTGACACCCTCCCAGTGCCCCAGTGCACCCATTAACCCAAAAGCTCTCTGAACACCATGTATGTTTAAGGGTGTTTTGGAGGCTTCATTACACAGCCATGATTGACCCCTGGTAACTCAATCTCCAGCCCTGCTTCCCTCTCCCGAGGTTGGAGTGTGGGGCTGAAAGCTCCTATAATCACAACCTGGTCTTTCTGGTGACCAGTCTCCATCATGATGCTCTCCAGGGGGCCCCTGCCAGGAATTATCTCATTAGCACACAAAGGAGAGTAAATTCCAAGGATTTTTAGAGCTCTGTACCAGGATCTGAGAACAAACACACATTTCTTTTTTAGTATACCACAGAGTATATAATACTACCGGAAACCCAAAGAGCATCTTACAGTGAGGAGCTGAGAAAAATCAGTTTGTGGTTCAAACAGGGGGGGAAGAAGTGGACCTAACCACGGTAGAATGTGTCCAGTGTATGTGTGTGTGTGTATATATATATACTCTCAGTCACTCAGTTGTGTCTAACTATTTGTGACCCCATGGACTGTAGCCTGCCAGGCTCCTCTGGCCATGGGGTTTTCCAGGCAAGAATACTAGAGCAGGTTGCCATTTGCTCCTCCAGGGGATCTTCCCGACCCAGAGATCAAGCCCACATCTTTGGCGTCTCCTGCAATGGCAGATGAATTCTCTACCACTATGTCCCCTGGGAAGCCCAAGTGTGTCCAGGGCATGTGCATAACATATGAGAATTTCCTGGGGATGAAGCTGTATTTGAGTTTTATCCCATCTGGGAGAAGGGCATTCCCGCACTCCTGGACTCTGAAGTCCCTGACACCTATAGCAACGTTAAACACAGCCCAGCCCGTAGCCACATTAACATAAAACTTCACGCTAAGGGCCTATTCACCTCAGTTCCTGTGCCGTGTTGTGCTTAGTCGCTTAGTCATGACCGCCTCTTTGCAACCCCATGGACTGTAGCCCGCCAGGCTCCTCTGTGCATGGGGATTCTCCAGACAAGAACACTGGAGTGGGTTTCCATGCCCTCCTCCAGGGGTTCTTGCCAACCCAGGGATCGAACCCAGGTCTCCCGCACTGCGGGTGGATTCTTTACCACCTGAGCTATTAGGGAAGCCCACCTCAGTTTGTTCCTACTACCCAATATATCATGTCCAACTTTCAACAAAAAATTACCAGGCACGTTAAAAGACAAAAAACTGATGAGATTTAGGGCTTCTATTCATATCATTCACTACATTACAGCTTAAGAGCAAATGTAGTTGATTATTTATACAGACAGTAGAAAAGCATTTCATAAATTTCAGCCTTTATTTTGTTATGGAAATTCTCAGAAAAGTCCTTCCCAACTCAAGAAAGTATATCTACCAAAAGTCTGTAAAAAATGTCAACATTAAAAAAATATTCTTGGGGATTCCCTGGCAGTCTAGGGGTTAGGGCCCCACGTTTCCACTGCAGGGGGCACTGATTTGATCCCTGGTCATGGAACTAAAATCTCGAGGCCAGTCAAGTGTCAGTGAAAAACGTTGCCTGCCATATCAGTAAACAAAGGATGCTGGAGCCATCAAGACACCATAGGCATCACTGTGACGTGATGAGCCTGAGGGAACTCAGGCTGTGCCCACCGTCAAGCCCTCAGTCACTGCACCCACCCCCAACAGTGTACCCTGAGGGGACTCAGGATGGGAAAGAATAGGATACTGGCCCAAGATAGCTAAGGTGGGCACCAAAGGAATCACTTCAATGAGCCTAGACTCCTGCATCTTCCCATGTATCAGTTCAGTTCAGTTCAGTTCAGTCGCTCAGTCGTGTCCGACTCTTTGCGACCCCATGAATCGCAGCACGCCAGGCTTCCCTGTCCATCACCAACTCCCGGAGTTCACTCAGACTCACGTCCATCAAGTCAGTGATGCCATCCAGCCATCTCATCCTCTGTCGTCCCATTCTCCCATATATAGAAACATACTGAATTCCTTAACTTGAGATATTGGGTTTTCTTTTGATATTTTGACTACCTGATTTTTTGTTGCAAAAACTCCTATATAAACCGGCTCCTCCCTTACCTCTTTGGAGCTGCCCCTCAGAGCTATGTCAGGGGCTACTCCCAGGATGAACTTTTCAGTGAGTGAAGTGAAAGTTACTCAGTCACGTTCGACTCTTTGTGGACCGCATGGACTATATAGTCCCTGGAATTCTCCAGGCCAGAATACTGGAGTGGGTAGCTGTTCCCTTCTCCAGGGGATCTTCCCAACCCAGCGATCAAACCCAGGTCTCCCACATTGCAGGCAGAGTCTTCACCAGCTGAGCTACCAGGGAACTTTTCAGAAAGTCTGCCAAATAAAACATAATTCTCAACTTTTAGGTCATGCATATTTTTTTTTAGTTGACACAGGAAAGACAAAATTCCTGACATCATATTTGCTATAATGTTATTCTAGAGTTTGAATGAAAGCAGTAAGACCTGTAAAGGAAATGAAATATTGGAAGAGAAAAGGTGAGAGTCATTATTAGTAGTAGATAGGATTGACCTGCCTTGTTAAATGAGGAACGGCAACCAAAAAAAAACAAAACCCCATTCAAACTAATAAAACAATCTTATTAGATGGTCAGATACTTTATAAATATACAAGAGTTTTTTCCTGTTCTGTACACAAACAACAGCGAATTAATAAGATTAATGGTAAGATGGATCTTCTCCAAACAAATGAGATATACGGGAAAAACTAAGCAAGACAAATATAAAGAAAACTGTAAATTTCTAGAAGTATCTTAAAGAAGATCTGAATAACTCAATAACGCAAATACTTATAATCTTCCTCTTAAAGTATGTACAACTTCAGTCCCCTATAAATTAAATTATCCATAGTATTTTAATCAAAATTGACAACCTATTTTTAAAGGAAATATTTTTATAAATCACAAAAATTCTGTAAAAGAAAAAAAAAAGTGGTGGACACATGCTCTGTGTGCAACCAGAACACATGAGAAAGCCAAAGTAATTTAATAAGTGCATTGAAAGTGAGAGTGTTTGTCGCTCAGTCATGTCTGACTCTGCGATCCCATGGACTGTAGCCCGCCAGGCTCCTCTGTCCATGGAATTCTCCAGGCAAGAATACTAGAGTGGGTAGCCATTCCCTTCAGGGGATCTTCCCGACCTAGGGATCACACCCAGGTCTCCTGCACTGCAGGCAGGTTCTTTACCTTCTGAGCCACCAGGGAAGCCCCAAGAAGTGTGTTATTGACATAAAAATAGATTAGCAAAACAGAAGAGAGTCCAGAAATACAATCATGACTTGAAGGAAAGTTTGTGAGCCATGAAGGGTGACATTGAAAATCAGAGAAAGCTCATAGAACTGACTTCAAAACTGGGGTTGGCATAACTGACTACACGTTTGAAAAACTTTTACTGATATTCATCCTTCACATTACACACACACAATTAAACTGCAGATGGAACTTCCCTGGAGGTCCAACGGTTAAGACTCCGAGCTTCTTTTGCAGTGAAAAGGGAAAAAGAGGAAAGAGTTTTTCTTTTCTTTCCTAAGAACAAAGAAGATAACAGTGAGCAAGTCTGACCACTCCCAGTTTTCACTTTAACTTTTCCTAATCCGTAATCCATAACTAAGTTTGCTTTGGGGCCCCTAGCTCTGCATGAGCTACATTTTGCACCTATTATGCTTTGCCTCTATGCTAATTATACCCTGTATCTGGTGTTCACCTTACAGCACTCTCTTTGCAGACCACCCCGAGTAGTTTTTCTCTTTGGGCATTATAGAAAGAAGGCCTCGGGACAATACACTGAAGACAGGGACCCAACTACCCTGCTACAGGACTGCCAGACTCAATTACTGGGTTACCTGATGCCAGACTATGACTATGCTTGAAAACAACTCAGAGAAAGAGTTCAAGATCCTTACACTGTTGTTCCTCATCATCGACTCCTGACTTCAAGCCTTCATCTTATATAAGCCCCTAGATCCCTGGTGGCTCAGAGGGTAAAGAATCAGCTTGCAATGCAGGAGACCCAGGTTCGATTCCTGGGTCGGGAAGATCCCCTGAAGAAGGGAATGGCTACCCACTCCAGTAATCTTGCCTGGAGAATCCCATGGACAGAGGAGCCTGGCGGGCTACAGTCCATGGGGTCACAGAGTCAGACACGACTGAACCACTAACACTCAGTTTTCATGCTCCTCGTGGAAGGGCCAGCAGAGTTCTTGAGACAGGAGCCTACTGTGTCCTCCCCCGCTGCCAGCTGAGGATTAAAGCCACCTTTCTATTTCCTCCAAACTCTGTCTCCATATTTTTTATTCCACTTTGGTGGGCAGAGAAAGCCAAGATTTTGGCAGCAACGCTTTCAACGCAGGGGGTTTGGGTTTGATCTCTGGCCAGGGAGCTACAAACCCACATGACGAGTGATGTGGCTGAAACAAAATAGAAACTGC
The DNA here is from genome assembly GCF_029378745.1 of Bos indicus. Lineage (NCBI taxonomy): Eukaryota > Metazoa > Chordata > Mammalia > Artiodactyla > Bovidae > Bos > Bos indicus. The sequence goes on along the minus strand of NC_091784.1, from coordinate 24,539,028 downwards.
AGATGCATTAAAGACTTGAGCATTAAAAGCTAGATTAGAGGAAAATAAAGTATAATACTTTTATAATCCTGGGATGGAAAAATATTAAGCTGTAAACAAGAGAAAGAATAAAGGAAAAAGATGATTGATCTGACCTTGTGATAAATTCAAAACGTCTGTTAGACCAAAGACTCTGTAAAGAAAGTTGCAAGGTCAGATTCAAGGACAAATTATTGCCATCATATATGACAGAGACAGGACATTGAAATCCATAATATTTCAGAGCTCTTACAACAGACTTTTTTAAAGAAAAAGCAAAGACTACCCATTTTTTAAATGGGGGGAAAGATACATAAGAAATTCATAAATGAAGAACTATAAATAGCAGATAAATATTTGAACAGATGTTCGAGTTTACTAGCAATAAGGGAAATGGACTTGACTCTCAAACCATTGGAATGGAGACTGTTTAATATTATCAACAAGAAATGCAATTTGTTCCTATACCCAGGCCCCAGAACTGGCTGGGTTCCCAGTCTTTCTGCAGTCTTTTTATTCAATGTGATCTTTAATCCCACAAGCTACCCCATATCTTTCCACTGTAGTTGCCCTTATGCTTTCTAGGTATATCTTCTGTTACTTACAACCTTAGATGACAGAGACTTTAAGGAATATTTAGCAATTCAAAAAGCCACATTTTCTACTTGTATTATTCCTGTTGTAATGTGGAAAATTCTGAAAGAGATGGGAATACCAGACCACCTGATCTGCCTCTTGAGAAACCTATATGCAGGTCAGGAAGCAACAGTTGTCAAGGCTGTATATTGTCACCCTGCTTATTTAACTTATATACAGAGTACATCATGAGAAACGCTGGGCTGGAAGAAGCACAAGCTGGAATCAAGATTGCCAGGAGAAATATCAACAACCTCAGATATGCAGATGACACCACCCTTATGGCAGAAAGTGAAGAGGAACTAAAAAGCCTCTTGATGAAAGTGAAAGAGGAGAGTGAAAAAGTTGGCTTAAAGCTCAACATTCAGAAAACAAAGATCATGGCATCTGGTCCCATCACTTCATGGGAAATAGACGGGGAAACAGTATCAGACTCTATTTTTGGGGGGCTCCAAAATCACTGCAGATAGTGATTGCAGCCATGAAATTAAAAGACGCTTACTCCTTGGAAGGAAAGTTATGACCAACCTAGACAGCATATTGAAAAGCAGAGACATTACTTTGCCAACAAAGGTCCGTCTAGTCCAGGCTATGGTTTTTCCAGTGGTCATGTATGGATGTGAGAGTTGGACTGTGAAGAAAGCTGAGCGCCGAAGAATTGATGCTTTTGAACTGTGGTGTTGGAGAAGACTCTTGAGTGTCCCTTGGACTGCAAGGAGATCCAACCAGTCCATCCTAAAGGAGACCAGTCCTGGGTATTCACTGGAAGGACTGATGATGAGGCCGAAACTCCAATACTTTGGTCACCTCATGCGAAGAGTTGACTCATTGGAAAAGATCCTGATGGTGAGAGGGATTGGGGGCAAGAGGACAAGGGGACGACAGAGGATGAAATGGCTGGATGGCATCACTGACTCGATGTATGTGAGTCTGGGTGAACTCCAGGAGTTGGTGATGGACAGGGAGGCCTGGCATACTGCGATTCATGGGGTCTCAAAGAGTCAGACACGACTGAGCGACTGAACTGAACTGAACTGAACTGAATAAAGTATCATGAATTGGATGCCTTAAAACAACAGAAATTATCATCTCATAGTTCTGGAGACGGTAAGTCTAAATCAAGATGCCACTGGAGGGTCTAACTCCCTCTGATCCCTGTAGGGAAGGAATTTGTCTTTGCCCGTTCCTAGCTTCTGGTGGCCCTGGAGTTCCTGGACTTGTGGCAGTATCACTTCTCCCCCTGGCTGTCTTCTCCCTGTGTGTTCTCTGTGCCTTCCTTTTCTTTATATAAGGACACCAGTCACAAGAGGTTAAGGACCCACCCTACTTTGCAATGACCTCATCTTAACTAACTATATCTGCAAGGATCTTATTTCCAAACGTTGCGTTCAGAGGTACTAGGGAATAGGACTTCAACAAATATTTTGGAACTGCTACTGCTGCTGCTAAGTCACTTCAGTCGTGTCTGACTCTGTGCGACCCCATGGACGGCAGCCCACCGTCCCTGGGATTCTCCAGGCAAGAACACTGGAGTGGGTTGCCATTTCCTTCTCCGATGCAGGAAAGTGAAAAGTGAAAGTGAAGTCGCTCAGTCGTGTCCGACTCTTCGCGACCCCATGGACTGCAGCCTACCAGGCTCCTCCGCCCATGGGATTTTCCAGGCAAGAGTACTGGAGTGGGGTGCCATTGCCTTCTCTGAATATTTTGGAAGGGGAAGGGGGAAACCAAACAAATATTTTGAAGAGGGGACTCCATCTGTCTGCAATAAAGAGAATGAAGAATAAATACACACAGACTTGGATGGCTCTCGAAGACATTATACCACTAGACCAATGAAGGTCACATAGGCATGGTTCCATTGATAGGATATTCTCAAAAAGATTGAACTTCATGACAGAGAACAGATCTATCAGTGGTAGGAGTTGGCAGAGAATGGGACAAGAAATATTTGGGGGGGGGGGTTGTTACAGAACTATTCTGAATCCTGACTGTGCTGGTGGTTACATAAATCTTTACATGTGTCAAAATTCAAGTACACTATGACTTCTACAGCATAATTCAAGAAATAAAAATTTTAAAAGCCACAAATTAGAGTGCTGTTAGACCTTCAGACTGTACTCCCAGAGCAAAAGGCTGATGATTTGAGGATCGTCCAAATATTTAGACTAAAATCATACCCTGTGTTCTTTCTGCTTCATAAAATCAGCCCCAAGCTGAACTAAATGATTCTGACATATTCCCAGCTTTACATGTATAGCCCAGGATTTGATAGTTTTTCCTCCATTGAGAACTGTAATGCAATATTGTTTACTCATCACATACCTCACAAATTGATGATTATAGAGTCAATCCTACAAAAACCACAGAAGTTCTTTTTAAATAAAGAAAAGGAATAGCGGAAACTGAGCTATTGTAATGTAATTAATACAGCTCAGATGCAGAAGCTGTTGCTATAGACAAATTTGTAATGATCTGAGCATTCCACTTCCATCAGAATTATTGTCTTTAGTCTTGCCCAATGATCATGTTATTTTGCTCTTCCCATAGCAAAATACCTGCCACATAACACATACTGCGCATTTCTTCTTGATTCAGTCCCTACTGATACGTAGACTTATGTCCAGAGCAATGTATGACTTTTATGGATGGTGCTGTGCTGTGCTCACTCGCTCAGTCAGGCTCCTTTGTCCATGGGATTCTCCAGGAAAGAACACTGCAGTGGGTTGCCATGTTCTCCTCCAGGGGATCTTGCCAACTCAGGGATCAAACCCAGATCTCCCTCATTGCAGATGGATTCTTTACCGTCTGAGCCACCAGGAAAGCCCAAGAATACTGGAGCGGGTAGCCTATCCCTTCTCTAGGGGAATTTCTGACCCAGGAATTGTACCGGGGTCTCCTGCCTTGCAGGCAGATTCTTTTACCAGCTGAGCTATCAGGGAAGCCCTTTATGGATGGCATGGAAGCCTATTCTTGGTTTTCACATTATGGCATCTGAACAATTTCATCCCATCATTCACCAAAGTGCATTGAGCCCCAAAATGTGCCAGTATATTAGCATGGACATCATCACCATCTCCATCAGCAGCAGCAGCAGCACCTTGAAGAGCTGGCATTTATTTATTTCTTACTCTCACTCTATACCCCTGGGCTACCTGCCTGGCTGGTTGCTGAGTCCCCTGTCTCCTCTTTCCAGGAACCAGTCTTCTGGTCACTTTGGCCAAAAAACTGGGGAAGAGTCTGAACATCTCAGGTAGGGTCGTGGGGGATGTGCCATTGGAGGAAATTGGCAGCAAAGGCTAATGGCTAAGAATGGTCTCTAGATTCACACCACCTGAATTTGAATCTCTGCTCCATCACTTACTATCTCTACGACCCTGGAAAATAAACCTCTCTGCACCTCATGCCCTCATCCGTATAATGAGGGTGAAAGTGAAAGTGAAGTCACTCAGTCGTGTCCGACTCTTTGCGACCCCATGGAGTGTAGCCTACGAGGCTCCTCTGTCCATGGGATTTTCTAGGCAGTAGTACAGGAGTAGATTGCCATTTCCTTCTCCAGGGGATCTTCCCGACCCAGGGATCGAACCCCAGTCTCCTGCATTGCAGACAGACGCTTTACCATCTGAGCCACCAGGGAAGTATAATGAGGGTAAATAACAATAACTACTTCATAGAGTTGTGATGATACAGAGAACCGATGCTCAACAAATTGCTGTGTTCTATGTCTGATAGGTTCTTAAAAGTGATGGAGACTACTTAGGACTTGAACTAAGGAGTAACAACATCTGCCTTCATTGCTTTCAAAACAGAACTCATTCTCGCTTTGCTATGGAAAATGAATGGAAGGGGGGTACAGTGGATATCAAGTGGACAATGAGTTTGCTGTCCTTCCTTATATGCTGGGGTGGTTAGGCAGTGGAGGCACCTAGCATGGATTTCAAGTTTCTATGAAGAAATTTCATTAATCAAAAGAGTTACCAAAATGTTGAGCTGGGGATTTGTGAATCATCCAGACAGGAGCACCCAGCATATATGTGTCACTACAGTTAGGGAAACGTGTAGCCTGTGGATGTCAACATGGGACAGTCAACATACAGATTCAGGGGAGCAGAAAGAGGTGATCATAATTCAGAAAGAGTTTGGTGGAGTAAGAAGTCAAGGCCAGGAGTACGTAAGGACTTTCTGAGGGAAAGGATTCAGAAAAGAGATGGACAAAGAGGATTCAAAGAGAAAAAAGTGAAACTAAAGGGATTGTTTCTGTTGTTCAGTCGCTAAGTCGTGTCCGACTCTTTGTGATCCCGTGGACTGTAGCCTGCCAGGTGCCTCTGTCCATGGGATTTCCCAGGCAAGAATACTGGAGTGGGTTGCCATTTCCTCCTCCAGCGGATCTTCCCGACCCAGGGGTCAAACTCACGTCTCCTGCACCGGCAGGCAAGTTCTTTACCCCTGAGCCACCTGGGACGCCCGAAACTCAAGGGAAGTAAGAGCCTCTTTGTCACGAGAGGCCCTGCTGGTTTTTTCATCTGACCTTAGCAGCACTGATTCAAATCCCAGCTCCATCATCTATTTACCCGGCTGTGGGTGAGTCTGTGACCATCCTCATCTATAAAATCCGGTAACACAGAACTCACCTGACACCACTGCCGTGGATCATTCACGAGTTTGTAAAATGTATAGACGAAAACACGCAGTCCATGGTCCCTAACTGCCCACCATTGTTATTATATCATCAAGGCCAGACCTTTTAATAACCTTTCTGAAGTGTCAGTAGCTATTTATTATAAGAGATTGTATGTCACCATCAAAACCAAACTGAACAGTACCTTTTGGAAGCAGTATCAACCTATGATAAAATTCTTGGTTATTGACTAGGTCTAGCGTGAGTGTTTCAAGCACGCTAGCTCCTGATCTGCCTGTCCATACCCCACAGTTCTCCCACTCAACCCCACTCCCTTCTATTGAAGCAACAGAGACTGTCTGCCCAAGTCCTCTGACTGTGCCCCACTAACTATGCTCCAAAGCTTTCTTTCAGAGGAAACTGAGTTTCAACTACCTCTGGGTCACTGGGATATGGGGAGGTGGGAAGGGGATATGGCAGTTTCAAGAGTAACCACAAAAAATAACAGTGATGGGAATTATGGAGCGCATGCAGCAAAGACAAGAAGCTGGCTCTCAGTAGCAGAGGAGAAATGGGAGGCTCTTTCCTCAGTCAGCGCAGTCTACAATCACACGAGCATCCACGCTCACAGACAGCGGAACAATGGAAAACGGTCACGTGCAACTTGCCCTTCTGCATGGAATCAAGGATAGTGAGCAAATAATAAACATGAAATAAAAGGGGCAGAGCACCCAACCTGCCAGGCACCTGTGTGGAAAAGCGAGCATATATTAGAAATCCCCAATGCAATCAAGTGCTAGCAGGGATACGGCAGAAAAAGGGGAATGTGTGGCATTATTTATGAGAGCCACAATCCTCAGCCACCTTCCAGTTTCCTTGGAAAAATATTCCTTGAGGGATTTCTCTGAGTTAAGTTCCTGTTCTTTAAGAGTCCAAGGATTACCAGCTCTCCAACTCTAGGAGTTAAATGGGAAATTACTAGGTAGAAGGTCCAAGCTGAGTCCAAAGACTTTGTAATGGGCCAACAGACTCAGCATCTCCTTTTGCAGCGAAAGAGGATTTCCACATGAAACACTATACCTTCTTCATCCTCACCTACCACCAATTCTTTTTCCATCCTTAATAGAAAAACAGTAAAGTCCCAAATGACCTGCTAGTAAAGTGCCAAACAGGCCTCGTTCTTTCCTGCCTTGGTGCCTCTACATGAAATTTCCTTTTCTTTCTTCACTTTGAAATCCTTCTGCATGCAGGAGGCATATAGCCTCTGAATACTCTGGAGACCCTAGGTCTCTGCAGGGGGTGTTGAACCAAGAATAACATTTGTAATTGTTTTTACAATTGAAAAAAAAATTGAAATATCCAAGAAAATAAGAATTTTGTTTTCTTGTTCATGAATCCTAGAGAAAGTTAGTTGAGCTAGAACTTAAATGTAATAAAGTGACAGAAATAGAAAGGAGAAATCCACTTATACTCAGGGCTAAGAACTTCTAGAAAGGGTTCATATGGGAGGTGATATTTGAATATCATCTCAAAGGCTGAGTAGGATTTCTCAAGGCAGTCAAGATGTGAGGTTTTTTTCCAACTGATATAGAATTTTTGAATTTCTGATGCCATAAGGAGAATTTTTAAAAATATATACATAGATGCTCCTGACAAGAAACACTCCTGAAACAAAGTAACTCAAAAAGATTGAAAATAAAATAAAAGGGCAAAATGTCAGCTAAATAGAAAAAAAGAAAATGGATGAGTAATTTAAATATCAGAGGGAAAAAATAGAATTCAAGATAAGAGACATCATCAGAGACAGAGGAAGGTATTTTATTAATAAAAGATGATCAGGTAAGAAGCTACAGAAGTCGAGGAAAGTTATGCATCAAACAAAAGGACTTCAACATAAATATACGAAAATCATTTGGCATGCCAAGGAGAGATTACTTTTCCTGCTCTGATTTTCATAGATCAAAAGAAAAATACAGAAAGGATATCAAGTTAACAAGTCTGGGTAAACAGAGATATGTTCATATAAACGCTTGCGTGTATGTATATATGATTTGGACTCTTCTCCAAATTATTTTCTATTAGTTATCATTGTTGTTATTGTTGTTCAGTTGCCCAGCCGTGTCCAACTTTTTGTGATCCCGTGGACTGCAGCGTGCCAGGCCTCCTTGTCCCTCACCATCTCCTGGAGTTTGCCCAAGTTCGTGTCCATGGCCTTGGTGATGCCATCTAGCCATAGCATCCTCTGATGCCCTCTTCTCCTTCTGCCCTCAATACTTCCCAGCATCATGGACTTTTCCAATGAGTCAGCTGTTTGCATCAGGTGGCCAAAATACTGGACCTTCAGCTTCAGCATTAGTCCTTCCAATGAATACTCAGGGTTGATTTCCCTTAAGATCGACTGGTTTGATTCCCTTGCTGTCCAAGGGACTCTCAGGAATCTTCTCCAGCACCACAGTTCAAAGGCATTAATTCTTTGGTGCTCTGCCTTCTTTATGGTCCAGCTCTCACAATCTTAGTTTAATAAAAACTATAGTATTTATACGCATATCTTAATATGTTATGGAGAAGGAAATGGCAATCCACTCCAGTATTCTTGCCTGATAATCCCATGGACAGAGGAGCCTGGTGGGCTACAATCTATGGGGTTGCAAGAGTCAGACAGGACTTGGTGACTAAACCACCAAACTTCACGTATGTAAATGGACTTCCCAGGTGGCACTAGTAGTAAAGAATCCACCTGCCAACGCAGGAGACATAACAGATGCGGGTTCAGTCCCTGGGTAGGGAAGATTCTCTGGAGGAGGAGATAGCAACCCACCCCAGTATTCTTGGGCTTCCCTTGTGGCTCAGCTGGTAAAGAATCCACCTGCAATGTGGGAGACCTGGGTTCGATCCCTGGGTTGGGAAGATCCCCTGGAGAAGGGAACAGTTACCCACTCCAGTATTCTGACCTGGAGAATTTCGTGGTCTGTATAGTCCATGGGGGTCGCATGAGTGACTTTTCACTTCACTTTTGGAGAAGGAAATGGCAACCCGCTCCAGTATTCTTGCCTGGAGAATCCCATGGACAGAGGAGCCTGGCGGGCTACAGTCCACTGGGTTGCAAAGAGTCGGACATGACTGAGCAACTTCACTTTCCAGTATTCTTGCCTGGAAAATCCCATGGACAGAGGAGCCTGGTGGGCTGCAGTCCATGTGGTCACAGAGAGTCAGACACAAATGAGCGACTATGTTGTAAGGCAGCGAGGATGTATGTAAGTACAGTTGGCCCTTGAGCAATATGGGGACTTGGGACACTGATCTTCCCCACAGTAAAAATCTGCATATAAGTTTACCACTGGCCCTGTATATCCAAGTTTCCACATTCATGCATTCAACTAACCACAGATCGTGTAGTAATGTAGAATGCACTTATTGAAAAAAATCCATGTGTAAGTGGGCCTGCATCATTCACACCGATGCTGTTCAAGGGTCAACTGCATGCAGGTCTGAACTTTACACTTATACTTTGTACCCAGAAGACATACATCCTTTAAAAATAAACTTACCAAAACTTCTAATGTTTTTCTCAGGCCATAAACAAAATCTCAAATTCAAAAAAAGCCCAAACTATTAAAGGTGCATAGGGGAATTAAAGTGGTACTTTTAGAAATTATTAACAAACAGACAAAGACTAAATAACATTATCACCAAACTATCTGTTTTGATACTGGACACTGATTTCAGAATAACTCTTGGGTTAAACAGAAATCCTAAACTGAAACTATAGTCTGCTTAGTAGAATGGATAAAGAAGTCGTACACATATGTGGTAGAATATTACTCAGTCATGAAAAGGAATGAATCTGAGTCAGCTGAACCGAGGTGGTTGAACCTAGAGCCTGTTATACAGAGTGAAGTAAATCAAGAAGAGAAAAACAAATATTGTATATTAACACATATATATGGAGTCTAGAATGGAGAAGGCAATGGCACCCCACTCCAGTACTCTTGCCTGGAAAATCCCATGGACGGAGGAGCCTGGCAGGCTGCAATCCATGAGGTCGCTAAGAGTCGGACACGACTGAGCAACTTCACTTTCACTTTTCACTTTCATGCATTGGAGAAGGAAATGGCAACCCACTCCAGTGTTCTTGCCTGGAGAATCCCAGGGATGTGGGAGCCTGGTGGGCTGCCATCTGTGGGGTCGCACAGAGTCGGACACGACTGAAGCGACTTAGCAGCAGCAGCAGCATGGAGTCTAGAAAAAAGGTACTGCTGAACCTATTTGTAGGGCAGGAGTAGAGACACAGATGTAGAGGACAGATTTGTGGACACAGTGGGGGAGGAGAAGTTGGGACAAATGGAGACAGCACTGAAATATACACATCTCCATGTGTAAAACAGCTAGAGGGAAGCTGCTGTGTGACACAGGGAGCTCAGCCTGGGGCTCTGTGATGACTTAGAGGGGCGGGATGGGATGGAGGGGGAGGGAGGCTCAAGGAGGGGACATATGTATACACACGGCTGATTCACACTGCTGTACAGCAGAAACCAGTGCGACATTATAAAGCCATTATTCTCCAATTAAAGATTAAAAAATGTAAAAAGAAAGAAGTGAACAGCTAGAATGCTTTGTATCTAAATGATGGAATATTGCAGCACTGAGGGAAATCTATAACAGTAAACGCTTGTATTAGAAAAGAAACAAGACTGGAAATAAATGAACTAAACACTCAACTGGGAAAGCTGGAAAAGATAAACAAAAACAATAATAAATGGAGATGCAGACATAGAGAACAGATGTATGGACAAGGGTGGCGGGGGAGAGGGAGAGGGTAAGATAAATGGAGAGCGTAGCATGGATGCATATACACTAACATATGCAAATAAGTATTCAATGGGAATTTGCTGTATGACTCAAGGAAGTCAAAGTGGGGCTCTGTAATAACCTAGAGGGGTGGGAATGGGTGGGAGGTGGGAGGAAGATTCACGAGGGAGAGGATATATGTACACCTATGGTTGATTCATGCTGATGTATGACAGAAAGCAAGCCAATATTGTAAACCAATCATCAATCAATTAAAATAGACAAATATTTTTAAAAATGAAGGAGTAAAAAGAAATAATGAATAAATATAAAAGTTGGAATAAATGAAATAGAAAACTAAAGAAAAATAGGAGACTGCAGTTATACAACTAAAAGTCAACTCTGTAAAAAGAGCAATAAAATAAACTTCTAGCAAGACAGATCAAGGAAGAGAACACAGAGAACAACTTCAAGAATGATCAAGGGTATATAACTAAACATGTAAGGGATATTACTATATATATGTAAACTATATATAAACTTATATCCATAAATCTGAAAATTCAGACTCAATCTTTTTTTTTTTTTTTTTTTTGTTCAGTTGTTAAGTCAGGTCCAATACTTTTGAGACCCATGGACTGTCGCCCACCAGGCTCCTCTGTCCATGGGATTCTCCAGGCAAGGATACTGGAGTGGGTTGCCATTTCCTCCTCCTAAGACCTCTCTTAGGTGGATCTTCCTAACCCAGGATCAAACTCACATCTCCTGCTTTGCAGGCAGATTCTTACCGCTAAGCAGCCAAGGAAGCCCATTTTATTACTAAGGATGGTTAGCTTACCAAAATCAATTCAAAAGCCTTTTCAAAACACCAAAGATACATTTTTAAAAATTAAAAGTCAGCAAAATGACACTCCCCAATCACCAGACCTAGATAGTTTTATGGATGAGTCCTACCAGCATTCTCATAGCAAATAACCTGTACTTCATTGGGACAATTTTAGAACGTTGAAAAAGACAGAAAGCTTTGCAAGCCATTCTCAAAGACAAACATAAAACTGATACAGAAACCAACCTGTATTTCACCAGAAACAAAAAGAACAAACCAATTTAATACATAAATATAAATGCCAAAAATTAAAACAAAGATCAGTGGTCTTAATCTATCCATTTCTTCAGCAATAATATAACAGGATCAAGTAAGAGATTTCTCAGGAATACTATGATGATCCATCATTAGGAGATGAAATTAAATACTTTCATGAAATAAAGAAGAAACTCCATCTGATCATCTTGAAACACACCAATAACTTCGATAAATATCTATTTAAATTCCCCGGAAAAATTCACAGCAAGCTAGAAATGGAAGGAGATTTGATTTCACCTGATAAAGGATATCCAGCAGAAATCTATCAGAAACGCCACACTTAGGAGTGAAACAATATAGGCATTTCAATTAAGATGAAGGATTACATTCAAAAGGTTATTACCACTGTTATTATTCAAAATTCTTTGGGATATTATAGACATTGCACTTAGTAAAAAAGGGGGAAAAAACCTCAGAGGAGTTAAAATTATCAAGAAAACCACAAATTGTCCTCTTTTGCATGTGTTTTAATATGTGATCTAAGGGGGAAAAAATCTGCTAAAATCAACTTAATTTTTTAAATTAATAAGAACATTATAAAGTGCCAGCAAAAAAATCAATAGCTGTCCTCAACACCAATACAAATTTACAATGGGAAGAGATCTGAATTATAATGAGAGCAGTATGGAATACCTAATTATACGCATTGTTGTTATTCCGTCGCTCAGTCACGTCTGACCCCTTGTGACCCCATGGACTGCAGCACACCAGGCTTCCATAACAACAATAGTAAAATCAACTATGGGGTGAAAAAAAATTACATGATTTTACTGAAGTACGTTAAAATACTTAAAAGGTTAAGTATTAATCTTTTATTTTACTTATTTTATTGAATATCATTTCAATGCAATCCCATGGAAAAAAATGTGAGTGTAAATGAAACTTAATACACTGCTTGTAAAATTTATCTAGAGAAGCAAATAGAGAATATGCCAAGATAGAAATCTGGTATTAAGAGGCGGTTGGAATAGGCAAAGGTATTTGCCACTCTGGGCATTCGTATCAGCACATACGAGAAGCTGTAGTAACTAAAAGAATATGGTTCTGGGAGAGAGATGAATGAGTGGAACAGAATGGACAACATAGAAACCAATGGAAAGTTTGATTATGGTGTGAGAAACTCACTAACCAGAGAGCGACACTGGCAAGATGGGGGGCTAGGAGGTCCCCCAACAAAAATGGTGATTTAACAAGTGTTGTCATTTGTTTGTTGTTAAGTGTCGCTCGCTAAGTCGTGTTCAAATATTTCACAACCCCATGGACTGTAGCCCACCAGGCTCCTCTGTCCATACGATTTACCAGGCAAGAATACTGGAGTGGGTTGCCATGCATACCCTCTTGCAGGGGATCTTCCCGACCCAGGGATTAAACCCGCATTTCCTGCATTGCAGGTGGATTCTTTACCACGTGAACCACTAGGAAAGCCCAATTTAACAAGTACCCACCAACAAAAACCCTCCTGGAAGAGCTCTGGAGTATAATTAAGAAATGGTAGCAACCCAGCCAAGAAGCACAAAAAGAGGATGACTGTGCAGAAAAGTGAAGAAAGCATTTTACTTGTATTATTTCATTCCCTGGCTGTCATCCCAGTATCAAAAGGGATCTCCTTGGACACAATTCCACCCCATGGGGGAAAAGGAGAGCGGCAAGACTCCAGCAACCTCCTCTGCCACAGAGGATTTCAGCAACCCTTGCCACACTTCAGATGCCTGCGCCTTCCCTGAGGAGAGCCCTGAAATCTTGGCCGGCACCAAGCCTGACCCCAGCTAGTAGAGCTGCCTGCAGTCCATGGCTCTGGAGCCAGAGCCCCAGTTGCCACTGCTCACCCCAGAAATGAAGCTGTTCCACCAGAACAAGCACCACCATATGTTCTACCCAGCCCATGCCCATGTGCTCAGTCACAGATGAAGGTCTTTCCCCACAGAAGCCAATCCATAAAGTCTGGAAGGAAGAAGTGCTCATTCAAATGCACAGAGAAGCAAGGTGCATGGAAAATCAAGGAACATGATACCACCAATAGAACACAATAGATTTCCAGTTGTTTTTCAGTCCCTCAGTCGTGTCTGACTCTTTGCCACCCCATGAACCTAGCATGCCAGGCTTCCCTGTCCTTCACTGTCTCCCAGAGTTTGCTCAAACTCATGTCCATTGAGTCAGTGATACCAGCCGGTAACCATCTCATCCAGCAACTGACCCCAAAGAAACAGCCATCTGTGCACAAAGAAGGGCTTCCCAGGTGGCACTAGTGTTAAAGAATCTGCCTACCAGTGCGGGAGACGCAAGAGACATGGGTTCAATTTCTGGGTCAGGAAGATCCCTGGACTAGGAAATGGCAATCCACTCCATTATTCTTGCCTGGAAAATTCCATGGACACTGTAGCCTGTCAGGCTATAGTCCATGGGGTTGCAAAGAGTTGGACATGACTGAGCTACTACTGAGCACAGGAACAAAGAATTTAGAGTAATTATTTTAAAGATGCTCACCAAGCTACAAGAGAACACAGGCAAGTCAGTGAAATCAGGAAAATACAAGAAGTTCAACAAAGAGTTAGAAATCACATACACACACAAAAGAACCAAAGAAAAATTCTGGAGCTAAAGAAAACATTTAAAAAAATGTAAATTCCTGTGAGCCAAAAGATACTGGAAACTTCATTAAGTATTTCCAAACTGATGACAAATGGGGAAATGTGACTTAAATGGCAAATAACAGGAGGTGTTAATACCAACGTGGTAGGCACTGTTGGTGCGTTAACCCAACTCCTTATCAATGTCTTTTGACTCTTCCTGTCTTCACTCCAGCCATTATAAACTCCCTTGCAGATTCGAGGAAAGCTGTAGCTTTCTGATAAAAAGGACAGATGCTACTAGCACTCATGTTTTGTGATCAAGAAGAAAAAAACAAATCACACACAAAAAAACAAAAAACCAAGAGACCCTACTACTGACAAGACTGAGCCACAGAGCAAAAGGCAACAGCTGTACACCTCTAGGCTTCTTGTTGCATAAGGACATTCAGCCCCTATCCCCTAAAGTTACTGTGAATCCGGTTCCATGTTCCTTGCAGGGGACATTTTCAAATACCGTCAGGAACATAAAAAGAGCATAATAGAAATCACCAAGATGAAAACAACCCAGCAGAAAAATAGGCAAAGGCCAGAACTGGTCATTTAAAGGCAAAGAGAAACAAATGTGCATTAAATTCAAAAGACTAAACTCATAACAAAGGACAAAATAAACAGTGAGATGGCATTTTCAGCCTTCAGACTGGCAAAAATTAAAGAGAGAGAAATATAGTATCCAATGTTGTCAGAGCACAGGGAATCACTATCATTATTACATGCTATTCCTTGGCACAGCCACTTGGAGAGTCAAATTTTTAGCATCATTTCATCAAAATTGTAACTAGGCTTTCTTTTTGACCCTTGACCCAGAATTTCTACTTCTTAGACTCCATCTTACAGAAAAAAAAAAATGTGTGTGTGTGCCCAGAGGTACATGTTTAAAAAAGATCATTGTTGGATTGTTTATATCAAAAAAAAAAAAAAAAAAAAATGGAAATACTATGTGACCATCGTTAAAGGAAGGGCTAAATGAACAATCTTATTCAGCAACTGAACAGTGTGAGGACAACTATATGTATTGATGCAGAAGAATGGTTGAGATATGTTGTTTAAAAAAAGAAATAAAACTTCAGACCTACCGGCACTCAGCAAATCATTTCTGAACCAATAAACATGGATGTTTAGTTGAATGAACAAATGATCCTAACTTGGTTTAATAAGCAACAAAACTATAAAATATACCTTTGCAAGAGAAGAGAAAGCCGTCTAGGAGGATGGACGCCATGGTATTAGAAAGAAACACATATAGGGAGAATAATTAATAATTAATTAATAATTAATGATGGGCCAGAGTGGAGATGAGGCTTCTTGCTGCAGATAAGCTCAGGGATACCAACATAAAACTTAAATTGGAGGGAAATACTGTTTCAAGAACCTAGGATACAAACTTCAGGAAGCTAGGCCAACTTGAGAGGAGAAGACGTTCAAAACCCATTAGAATGAAATTCAAGCAGTGTCACAGCTGATCACCTTGCATCAAGCAATCCCCATTCTTCAAATGATAATGCAGTCCAAGACTTGCATGATAATCAAAGAATCCTGCACACGATGCCGCAGGCTGCTGCTGTATAAGTAACAGGACTCGTTAATAGCTGTGACTGAAGGACTGAAGTTGATTATAGTAGTTAAAGGTAGAGAATCATCTGACAAATCCCCCCACAATGTTTATTTCCAGACTGTCTGCCAGAGGAGCTGAGCTCACTTTGGTAGCTCATCTCAAAAGATAATCTCCTACCCCTCCTTCCCCCAGAAAAGCATGTCTCCTGGTATTCATACCCAGATGTAGCTTCCTTTACTCAAATCTGGGCTTACCCTGGGATTTAGTTTTGACAAACAGAATACCATGGAAGTGATGCAGGTCTAAGACTAGGTCAGAGAAATCCTGAATTTTCTTGGAATGCTTCCTCTTAGGACTGTTCCCTGTTAGAAATTAGCATTTTAACAATCCTGTAGGTGTATTCTTGGGCTTCCTGGGTAGCTCAGGGGTAAAGAATCCTCCTGCCAGTGCAGGAGACATAGGTTCAATCCCTGGGTTGGGAAGATGCCCTGGAGGAGAAAATGGCAACCCACTCCAGTATTCTTGCCTGAAGAATCCCATGGACAGAGAAGCCTAGCAGGCTATAGTCCATGGGGTCGCAAAGAGTTAAGACATGACTGAGGACTAAACAACAACTACAAGAAATTAACTGTCCTGGAAACGGACTACTTTCTTGAGACAGTCATAAAAATTCCAAGCCTTATGGAGAGGACGTGTATAGGAGATCTGGCAGAGAGCTCCCAACTGACAGCCAGTAAGTACCAACTGCCAACAAAATAAGTTCAGTTCAGTTCAGTTGCTCAGTCGTGTCCAACTCTTTGTGACCCCATGAATCACAGCACGCCAGGCCTCCCTGTCCATCACCAACTCCCGGAGTTCACCCAGACTCACGTCCATCGAGTCAGTGATGCCATCCAGCCATCTCCTCCTCTGTCATCCCCTTCTCCTCCTGCCCCCAATCCCTCCCAGCATCAGAGTCTTTTCCAATGAGTCAACTTTTCACATGAGGCAAAGTAAGTGACCCCAGACAAATCTTCAGAAGCCACCATGTAAGCAGATAGGTTAGGGGTCCCTGGAGAAAGAATGGTCTAGTGGTTTTCCCTACTTTCTTCAGTTTAAGTCTGAATTTGGCAATAAGGAGTTCATGGTCTGAGCCACAGTCAGCTCCTGGTCTTGTTTTTCCTGACTGTATAGAGCTTCTCCATCTTTGGCTGCAAAGAATATAATCAATCTGATTTTGGTGTTGACCATCTGGTGATGTCCATGTATAGAGTCTTCTCTCGTGTTGTTGGAAGAGGGTGTTTGTTATGACCAGTGCATTTTCTTGGCAAAACTCTATTAGTCTTTGCCCTGCTTCATTCCATATTCCAAGGCCAAATTTGCCTGTTACTCCAGGTGTTTCTTGACTTCCTACTTTTGCATTCCAGTCCCCGATAATGAAAAGGACATCTTTTTTGGGTGTTAGTTCTAAAAGGTCTTGTAGGTCTTCATAGAGCCATTCAACTTCAGCTTCTTCAGCGTTACTGGTTGGGGCATAGACTTGGATTACCGTGAAACTGATTGGTTTGCCTTGGAAACCAACAGAGATCATTCTGTCGTTTTTGAGATTGCATCCAAGTACTGCATTTCGGACTCTTTTGTTGACCATGATGGCCACTCCATTTCTTCTGAGGGATTCCTGCCCGCAGTAGTAGATATAATGGTCATCTGAGTTAAATTCACCCATTCCAGTCCATTTGAGTTCGCTGATTCCTAGAATGTCGACATTCACTCTTGCCATCTCTTGTTTGACCACTTCCAATTTGCCTTGATTCGTGGACCTGACATTCCAGTTTCCTATGCAATATTGCTCTTTACAGAATCGGACCTTGCTTCTATCACCAGTCACATCCACAGCTGGGTATTGTTTTTGCTTTGGCTCCATCCCTTCATTCTTTCTGGAGTTATTTCTCCACTGATCTCCAGTAGCATATTGGGCACCTACTGACCTGGGGAGTTTCTCTTTCAATATCCTATCATGTTGCCTTTTCATACTGTTCATGGGGTTCTCAAGGCAAGAATACTGAAGTGGTTTGCCATTCTCTTCTCCAGTGGACCACATTCTGTCAGATCTGATAGATAAGAGTGCCTGATGAACTATGGAATGAGATTTGTGACATTGTACAGGAGACAGGGATCAAGACCATCCCCATGGAAAAGAAATGCAAAAAAGCAAAATGGCTGTCTGGAGAGGCCTTACAAATAGCTGTGAAAAGAAGAGAAGTGAAAAGCAAAGGAGAAAAGGAAAGATATAAACATCTGAATGCAGAGTTCCAAAGAATAGCAAGAAGAGATAAGAAAGCCTTCTTCAGCGATCAATGCAAAGAAATAGAGGAAAACAACAGAATGGGAAAGACTAAGGATCTCTTCAAAAAATCAGAGATACCAAAGGAACATTTCATGCAAAGATGGGCTCGATAAAGGACAGAAATGGTATGGATCTAATAGAAGCAGAAGATATTAAGAAGAGATGGCAAGAATACACAGAAGAACTGTACAAAAAAGATCTTCATGACCCAGATAATCACGATGGTGTGATCACTGACCTAGAGCCAGACATCCTGGAATGTGAAGTCAAGTGGGCCTTAGAAAGCATCACTACGCACAAAGGTAGTGGAGGTGATGGAATTCCAGTTGAGCTATTCCAAATCCTGAAAGATGATGCTGTGAAAGTGCTGCACTCAATATGCCAGCACATTTGGAAAACTCAGCAGTGGCCACAGGACTGGAAAAGGTCAGTTTTCATTCCAATCCCAAAGAAAGGCAATGCCAAAGAACACTCAAACTACTGCATAATTGCACTCATCTCACACACTAGTAAAGTAATGCTCAAAATTCTCCAAGCCAGGCTTCAGCAATATGTGAACCGTGAACTTCCTGATGTTCAAGCTGGTTTTCGAAAAGGCAGAGGAACCAGAGATCCAATTGCCAACATCCGCTGGATCATGGAAAAAGCAAGAGAGTTCCAGAAAAACATCTATTTCTGCTTTATTGACTATGCCAAAGCCTTTGACTGTGTGGATCACAATAAACTGTGGAAAATTCTGAAAGAGATGGGAATACCAGACCACCTGATCTGCCTCTTGAGAAATTTGTATGCAGGTCAGGAAGCAACAGTTAGAACTGGACATGGAACAACAGACTGGTTCCAAATAGGAAAAGGAGTTTGTCAAGGCTGTATATTGTCACCCTGTTTATTTAACTTCTATGCAGAGTACATCATGAGAAACGCTGGACTGGAAGAAACACAAGCTGGAATCAAGATTGCCAGGAGAAATCTCAATAACCTCAGATATGCACATGACACCACCCTTATGGCAGAAAGTGAAGAGGAACTAAAAAGCCTCTTAATGAAAGTGAAAGTGGAGAGTGAAAAAGTTGGCTCAAAGCTCAACATTCAGAAAATGAAGATCATGGCATCTGGTCCCATCACTTCATGGGAAATAGACAGGGAAACAGTGGAAACAGTGTCAGACTTTATTTTTCTGGGCTCCAAAATCACTACAGATGGTGACTGCAGCCATGAAATTAAAAGACGCTTACTCCTTGGAAGGAAAGTTATGACCAACCTAGATAGCATATTCAAAAACAGAGACATTACTTTGCCAACAAAGGTCCGTCTAGTCAAGGCTATGGTTTTTCCTGTGGTCATGTATGGATGTGAGAGTTGGACTGTGAAGAAGGCTGAGTGCCAAAGATTTGATGCTTTTGAACTGTGGTGTTGGAGAAGACTCTTGAGAGTCCCTTGGACCGCAAGGAGATCCAATCAGTCCATTCTGAAGGAGATCAGCCCTGGGATTTCTTAGGAAGGAATGATGCTAAAGCTGAAACTCCAGTACTTTGACCACCTCATGTGAAGAGTTGACTCATTGGAAAAGACTCTGATGCTGGGAGGGATTGGGGGCAGGAGGAGAAGGGGACGACAGAGGATGAGATGGCTGGATGGCATCACTGACTTGATGGACGTGAGTCTCAGTGAACTCTGGGAGTTGGTGATGGTCTGAGAGGCCTGGTGTGCTGTGATTCATGGGGTCGCAAAGAGTCGGACATGACTGAGCGACTGATCTGATCTGATCTGGAGAATGAGAACCAGGAATGGCTTTCTTGACGTAAGAGAACCCGTCTTGTTCTAAGCCATTTTGTGATCTAAGCTTGGCCACGATGCTTGCCCTTGAATAAATCTCAGTAATCACTGATCTGAAGGGAACAAGGAAATGAAAGAACAGGGAAGTGGCAGTCAGACAACATAGGGTCCTAGTTTCTCCTGACGGGGATCCACATAGGAATACACCTTTGAGTTCTGCAGGACCTAAGGCTCCACCCCAAGTGGAGGATGCAATGACGTTGTTGACCCTCCTGACTTTTACCAAGTAAAGCTTGGGTTCTGTTGACCCTTGCCCCAAATCTATGCTGAATTCTCTTCTGCTCAAAATTCCTTCATGAATATGCATGCACATGTTCAGTTCAACTCTTTGTCCAACTCTTTGCAACTCTATGGACTGAAGCCCACTAGGCTTCTCTGTTTATGGGATTTCCCAAGCAAGAATACTGGAGTGGGCTGCCATTTTCTTCTCCAAGGGATCTTCCCAGCCCAGGGATTGAGCCCACATCTCCTGCTCCTGCTGCATTGGCAGACAGGTTCTTTATCACTGAGCCAACAGGGAAACCCTGAATATGCATGTACTCATCCCTTAAAACTTCCCTAATTTTACTGTTGATGAGACACTGTTTGGGGAAAGATCCCTGAGTCCTCCTTACTTGCTGCAAGAAACAAATCCTTCCTTCTTGCAATCTTTGGCTTGGTTGTGTCTACTGGCTTGACATCCACCAAGAGGCAAATCCAGTTTTCTGTTATCAATTATTTTAGAGGAGCTGCTTCAGAGACCAAAATGAGAACTGACCAGCTAAGGCAAATCAATGCACAGAACTCTGAGAGATAATGATAACTTGTTGTTTTAATCCACTAAATTTGGGGGTACTGAGGACAACCATTCACTTTCCAAGAAGACGATGGAATGAAAGTTCTGCTAGGGAAGTGCAGAGAGGCCTCCATCCTTCTCATCAAGACTTAGCCAACGGCTGATAGTTATGACTCCTGCTGCTCATCTCTTCATATGCTAATTTCAGGAACTCCACTACCTCATAGATAGATACTATTCTGAAAGATTTTTTTAATTTAATTAATTTATTTATTTTTGGCCGCATCATTTGGCATGCAGGATTTTAGTTCTCCAACCAGAGGTTGAACCTGTGCCCCCTGCAGGGGAAGCATGGTGTCTTAACCACTAGACAACTCAGGAAGTACCTGGTAGATACTATGATCAGCATCATTTTCTAGATGAAGAAACTAAGGCTTTAGAAACAGAATAACTTGCTCCAGGTACTACAGCTGGTAAATAGTGGAGCTAGTACATTCAAAAGTACTTATTTTCTCAGGAAATACTAATAGAACACCTATGTGTACATGCGTGTTCAGTTGCTCCAGTTGTGTCTGACTCTTTGCGACCCCAAGGACTATAGCCCACCAAGCTCCTCTGTCCACGGGATTTCCCAGTCAAGGATACTGGAGTGGATTGCCATGCCCTCCTCCAGGGGATCTTCCTGACCCAGAGACTGAACCCAGGTCTCTTTTGTCTCCTGCAGTGGCAGGCAGGTTCTTTACCATTAGCGCCACCCGGGAAGCCTGAGAACACCTATACGATAAGGTATATTTACAAAATGGCACTAAGCCTCTTGAGTACAAAATAGTCCTTGGTCCCTGCAGATTCTGATTCCTAGAATTCTGGTGGTAGAATCATAATTCAATGACTTCCTAATTTAAAGAGGTTTAATAAAGCAAAGTCACAAAGAAGGTTTTCAGGACTCAATTCAATGAACTTACAGGGTATCCAAAATGTGCCCATCCAGGTCCTATATTCTGGGAATAAAAAGATGAAAAAGACACAGTTTCTGCCTTCGAAAATATCCCAGCTCATACTAGGGTAAGCGTGAGAAGGAAAAAAAAAAAGCTACAGTACAGTATGATACATACAGATATCAAGTTGTTCAAAGTGTTTTTAAAGTAGAGAAGAAAAAGCCCACATTGTTTCAGTGTATCCATTATCCAAACTTACTTTAACATAAACTCAGCTCTTTGGGTGTGAAATTGTGAGATTTCTACATCAATACTGCAAGTATTTTACTCAGCCTAAAAGAAGTGCTTCACAGCGCCATATGCAACCCCCAAACTTAAGCCAAAGCCTCAAGACTCCTGGAGGTGACCTTTCCTTCAACAAAACCCAACCTCATCTGAGCCACTTCCCTGCCCACTAGAAAAGGGCATGGTCTGAAGCTGAACCTACCATATGACGAAGACTCCAAAATGTCAAGGAGCCATTGACTTCCGTACTTGTGCCAACGCATCACAAATATGGTTTCTTATAGTGGTGGGGCTGGGCTCAGCCCCAAAGTGCCAGATGGTCCTGAGTACTCAGAATAAAGCCATCTGTAGAACAATTCCTTCTACGGCCGTTACAATTTGTACTGATTATAAGCCTCCATCAGAATGTGTTTAGAACTCTTATCTATGGATAATCCTGAGCCTCTTCATTACAGCTCTGGGTTTAAGACTATACTTTCAGCTGTAAGAATGGGAAAAACACATTGCATGCATGTTCTGCTTATCACCCACTAAGGCAGGTCCTAATGAGCACTACGCCACCTTCATGAGAAACTCACAGACGAGAGGACGATTCAGACCCACTTGTGAAAGCTAATCTAAAGATACAAGATGCTACCCGGGAGTAACCCTGGTCTCAAATTAAATGTGAAGGAATAAAATGTTAGGAGAAGTAAACAGTGGGTTTTATTTGGCAAACGATTAGACTCTTCTGTCTAGGACAGAACGCCTGCTTGGCCACGGATGGCCTATGGATTGGGAGCAGCACCACAAGCTCACCCGTGTGTAATATTTACATGGGTGCTGCCTGTAACCATAAAAACTCTGCATTGTTTATTTGATCCAGGACATTAGGGTGTGTAGTATCTAAAATAAGAGGATATTCCCTAGGTGATGAAATCCTTTTCTGAATCAATTTTGGCCTCAGTAGGTTGATACATTATTTCCTCACCGTGCTCAAAGCATTAAGGTACTCATAAAATGAGTTAATGACCCATTTAAAAATGCCCTTTATGGAAAAAAAGCACTTTTCTCTTCGAGGAAGCTGACATTCCATTATCTTTATCATTACAATGTGATAGCATCTGAGAACTATTTACACGAAGGCACTGGCTAGGCTAGAAGCTACATGATGACCAACAATGTATTTGATATTGGGGAGTAAAATAAAATATGAAAGTTATTTAATGTAACCTATCAAAACACTCTAATGGAACAGTTGAGATGTCATGCTGACTTGACAGAACCATACCATGTAGGGAGACTTCTGGGTCATAGACGATTGCTTCTCAAAATGGCAAGAGGAATACTAAGCCAGTTGGAAATTTCTGTTGTAATAACCAAACCTTTCGGTCCAATATTTGCAACAGAGGGCTTCCCACAAAGATTTTTCATATATTTAAGGAATTCTGGACAAGAGTCTTTTCTTAACTGTCTCCCTTACACCCCTCATATTCCAATGAGTTATCAGGATGAAAGGGACAATCAAGACATCTTATGTTGCTGTAAAAAGATAGCAACCAAAAGGACATTCTGGTTTCTGTTGACCAGCACACCATAGACAGTGTAACTCAACCATTTCATTCTGGACTGAAGCAATGTCTTATATGACAAATATTTCATACGGAAAATATGCCAGGTTTAGCTTCTTCTCTTCCTATACTTTTCTACTTTTAATTAGTAGTGTTTGCCTTTTCCTTGTAAAGGACTAGACCTGCCCTAAAACTCAGCCTAGGATCCTCAAGGCACATAAAGCTCAAAGTACTGGTTGGCTTTTGTGATCATTTCTTTGTCAATAAAATTAGGGGACAGGACAAGGACAGAAAACCTTGTCTAGGACTTCCTACGGTTGGCATTTATTGAACAAGAAGAGCGATAAAGGTTGGCATTCTAAATCCTCACTCTGCCAACTCATCACAGACAAAACAGTAGCGATGGGCACTGACCACAATGGTTGTTCTTCAAGGTCACTGTATTTTAATAAACATTAGAATAGAGCATAATAGCTTCTTCCCAGAAAAAAACATCATATAAGTAACCATGGAAGGATCTCTCGAATGTCAGAGATCATTGAATCAGTAATTTTGTGCATGGGCCTAGAGACTATCACACTGAGTGAAATGAGTCAGACAGAGAAGGAGAAATATCGCATGACATCCCTCATATGTGGAGTCTGAAAAGAAATGATAGAAATGAGCTTACTTGCAAAACACAAAGAGACTCACCAACTTGGAGAATGAACTTATGGTTGCTGGGGGGAAGGATGGGGAAAATGGATAGATAGGGAGTTTGGGATGGACATGTGCTAACTGCTATATTTAAAATGTATAATCAACAAGGACCTACTGTATAGCACAGGGAACTCTGCTCAAAGTTATGTGGCAGCCCAAACGGAAGGAGATTTGGGGGGAGAATGGATACATGTATATGTGTGGTTAAGTCCCTTAGCTGTTCACCTGAAATTATCACAACATTGTTAATCAGCTGTAATCCAATACAAAACAAAAAGTTTTTTAAAATTAAGCTAAACATAATAACAATAATTCTGTGCATTTGCATCTGTGGGGGGTGGGTGGCAGATGGGACATGAGAGGGAGGTGTTTTAATTTTGCTAAAAACCCCTCATAACTGCTGAGGAACTACTACTAATTGTCCTAAGGTACAAAATTCTGGGAAAAAAATATTTAAAACTAGAGGAAGTGGGGGGGGGAGGGTCTAAAAGGGAATGTTATTTTTTTTTATCCTTTTGTCTCTCATGAGAAGAAGGCCATGGTAGAAGGACAAAGAGTCTTGTTTTGTGAGATTTCCTTTCTTGTCTGTATGATGTCTTGATCCACCCAGATATTTCCAAACAGATACATAAATAATATATTCCATTAAGTCATTATCTTTGTTCCAAGAAGTTAATCTTTGAAGATCTGTTTTTAAAGGATCAATACCAAAGAGGATATTCACAGAGTGCTGGATTTACATGTGTCAGATACTTTAATTTTCCAAGGCTTTTTGTGCAGGATTGGTTCCTGTCTGGTAGCCAGCCATTAAGTTACTTGACAACCTCAAAGCGAGGATGTACCTAAACCTGCCATACCCCCTTAACCGACGGTCAAATTTCACAGCGCCAAGGCCAATCTGGTTCCACTTTATTTATGTAGAGCAGTGACACCTAGTGGCAGGGAAGGGAAATCACATCCGAATTCTCTGGTGGTACCTCCCCATCCCTCAAGGGATTCTTCATTTCTTGTTGGTATTAGTGGCAGAAAAGTGACCCCAAAAGGGCTTAGGTATTTTACTGGTTGAGCACTGATCTGATTTTGAAGGTATCCAGTGACTTATGATTCAGGGTCAGCTCTGGATCTGGATCTATTCCAGCTTCTCTGGGAAAAACCAAATCCAGTATAGTGCTCAGAAATGGGAGGCTCCATAAAAAGACACAGAAGGTACTGGTGTTCTAAAGAAGGACCATGAGCAAACAGGGCATCACAGCTCTTCAACAGCCAACCGAGAGTACTGGATGATTATCCAGAGATTCTGGAGTGAACGGCACGCTGAGGACATTTTACCAGTACACAGAGAGATGGAGGCACACCCTGCAATATGATTCACCATCACGGACTCATTGGTTTTCTGCCATTAAACTGTGAGTTCCCTGAGAGCTGAAACTATCATCTTCTCCTTTTGTTAAAACCAGCTACATGTGTCTGACAAATAGCAGGTAACAGTAAATGTTGAATGAACGAGAAGAGCGATAAAGAGAATGAATCAGTCAGGGAAGTACTCCTGGGAAGACTGCATAAGATAAGAAGCCTGCAGTATATGTCCACTAAAGCTGAGACAGCTTTTAGCAAACTTGATGCCGTTAAGTCACAGTACCAGCAGTTGATATACACGGAACACTTACCATACACTATTCAAATGTATTCTTGGCATTCCCATTTAGCAGCTGGGAGTCCAAAGCACCCTTCATTCCATCTAGGGAACTGCGGTGTTGGGATTCCAACCGGGCAACTAGCTCCACCAACCATGCTCTTCCCCATGACACTATACTGCCTCTCTTCAACAAAAGTGATTCTTTAAGTTCTCAAAGAAGCGTTTCACTTAAAACAGGACTTCTTAAAGTGTGACATCCATTATTGCACTGAAAATATGATACACATAGATTATTTCTGCAATGAATCTGTTATATTTAAGGAATCAACCCTTGCATACACCACGCACTGAATGGGCTATCCTGCTTGTGTGAGCTCAGTCACTCAATCGTGTCCGACTCTTTGCGACCCCATGGACTGTAGCCCGCCAGGCTCCTCTGTCCATGGAATTCTCCAGGTAAGAATACTGGAGTGGGTTGCCATTTCCTACTCCAGGATCTTCCTGACCCAGGGATGCAAACCTATGCCTCCTGCATTGGCAAGTGGATGCTTTATCACTGTGCCACCTGGGAAGCCTGGAAATCCTCCTTGGAACATACACACACTCCCTTCAGATGGAGCCCTCCCCTACCCAAAGGCATTTGTTTTTTTAATAACTTAGGCATATTTTGCAAAAGATAAACTCTTCCCTTCCTTTGCTCTCCCCTGCCGCAGACACTTTCAAGAACAAGGTTACATCATTTCCTGGAAAATGTCTAGAAACTGAACCTCATAGATTTCTTCCTTATTGAAAAACTCCTTCTCCTGAGGCCACACAGAGCCCCAGCTTGTCTACTTAAGACATTGTTCATTCAGAGTGAAAGGAAAGCAGGATATGGGTACATTTCATATTCGGAGTTCATATATGTCTCATTTGAACATGAACGAACTGTGTGGCATCCAACGAGTTCTCTGATTTGCTAACATTCTGCAGGGGAAAGATCTTAGTTGGCCTCAGTTCCCCAAATAAGGTCAGCTGTTCAAGAAGAAAATATAGTATCTCCCAAGCTCCATCTGTAATCATCCATGAACTGAAGATTAGAAAATCCATCAAGATTGGCATCAACCCATACTAAGTGGAGAAGATCTGAGGTCCCCAAGAGGGGCCATGAGCACATAACCACATAGCTACTCCACTCTAAATCCTCTTTCTCATTATTATTGTACCCAGTGTTACTGAAAAATAGCTCTGAGATACATTTGGGGGTGCACTTAAAGACCAAATCAATAGTCTCGAAGTCACCTTAACTATAAATTGCGCAGCCTTTCTTTCATCTGAATTCTCGCTACCTTGGGTTTTCTGTTCCTCGAACCCTTTATTCAAGAATTATGCAAGGTTATATTCTAGGTCTATTGTAATTTAGCGTTTATAGTCCACGGTGCCTTTGGGACTAGATTACCTCCCTGCGTGATGTTGATTTTCATTTGTATGCTGACAAATACACCATTTCAACTGTCACTTAAGCAACCAGTTCAAGCTCTACTGTTATTTTAGCTCCATATTGTCAACCAGGTGGATTTATAAATGTGTTACCTGAAGGAAACCTTCCCCCAAATAGCAGAAGTGGAGACTTTATTTATTTATAATTATTTGTTAGATTTGTAAAAATGTTCCTGTTGCCGGAAAGCCTCTGGCTAAATACAAATTAAAACACTTTTGAATGTAGCAAAAAACAGCAGTGGCATCATTTTAATTACCCATTGGGGGATGGCAGGCAACAAAGATGTATTTATTTATTTCTTCCCTTGTTTAATGTGACTGCCTGCTTAGGGATATGAACTTCCCGTCTGCGTGTCTGCCACCCTGACTGCATTGCCAGCATCCATTTACCTCTTCCTAATAGCTTCCTGTGTTTTTCTTTGCTTGTTTGTTTTGGTGGGGGCCGGTGGTAGCAAGGAGGAACAGATTATTCTCTCTTATTTTGTAGGTTTGGGAGGAAAGGAATTCAGGATGACTCCCTCCCAGAAGAGGAGACTCGCTCTTCCTTCCTCCTAGCCTGAGCACAGTTGTGGTTTTTGCTGCCCAGCCGCCAGAATATCCTTCCATCCATTTCCATTTCTTCAAGTCTTCTTTTTCATTTCTCTTGATGTTTTCCCACTAAGTTCTCTTCTGTTTACATGAGCCAGCATCAATTTTTATTACTTGCAATCAAGAAACCCGACTTACACAGGAGGTTAAAACAAAAAGAAAAACAGCATGGACCACCCTTTAACGTAATTGACAGTGTGTAGATTTATTTCAAACCCTATCAGTCTTGGGCTGGTTGGGAAACCACATTGTTCTTTTAATATCACAGAACAGTCATTGACACAAGATTTTACCTTCATAAAGATCGCATTTTGACTTCTGGTTCTGCACATTCTGGACTTGAACAAGTTCCTTTAAACCTCTCCAAACCTCAGTTTCTTCATCCATCAAATGGGGTCACTCTAATGGCTACATGAGAAAATGTGCATAAAGCACTTCTCTTCTGAGATGGCAATAAATAATGCTCAATAAATGTTGGCTCATTTGATTTTTTTCATCATCTGTCAACTGAGGAATAATAACAGCCACACTCACTTGCAGAGTTATTTTCAGGATGAAATGTGTGAGACAATACTTTGAAATATATAGAGTCTACAAATATGAATCCAGAAAAAAATAGACAAGCTGCCCTCTGGTTCGTGCACAGAATTGAACTGACTCATATAGCAAGGCGATGCTGGCCCAGCGATTCCTCCGGTAAGAAATGTTTAGCAAGTAGCTGGAAGTTTTCATGTTCCAACAAAGGTGGGGAAAGGGGAATTTGCCCTGGGGACAAAGAGATATATTTTAGGAAAACTTTTTTTTTCTCCCATTGAGTCTTCCTATCCATAAACATGGACTATTGTTACACTGATTTCGTTCTTTTTAAATTTTCATTCATGAGAGTTTTGTAGTTTTCCTCGTACAGGTTTTGCACTTATTTTGTTACATTTACACCCAAGTATTTCTTATTCTGGATGTTATGGAAATGGTACTGTGGTATTTTTTAATTTATTCTTTAATTGGAGTATAATTGCTTTACAATGTTGCATTAGTTTCTGCTGTACAACAACATGAATCAGCTCTGTGTGTCCATATATCCCCTCCTTCTTGAGCCTCCCTCCCACCCCCACTCCCATCCCACCCCTCTATGTCGTCACAGAGCACCAAGCTGAGCTCCTGTGCTATACAGCAGCTTTCCACCAACTATCCGTTTCACACATGGTAATGTACATACGTCAGTGCGACTTTCTCAATTCATCCTCCCCACCATTCTCCTCCTGTGTCCACAAGTCCACTCTCTACATCTGCGTCTCTATTCTTGCCTTGCAAATAGATTCATCAGCACCATTTTTCTAGATTCCAGATATACAGAAAGCTTCTCTTTTTTTTAAATTAGTTGATGATGGTACATTTTAGACATTCAAACATAAATAATAATTTAACAAAAACCAACATGCCTATCAGTCAGCTTAAGAAATAAAACCTTGTTAATAGTGATTAAATTGTTCATGTAGCTTTTCCAATCACATTCCTTACCCCATCCCCTAATTTTTCTACATATGCATTCATCCCTGAGGGCTTCCCCAGAGGCTCAGTGGTAAAAAAAATCCGCCTGTCAAGCAGGAGATGCAGGTTCAAATTCTGGGTTAGGAAGATCCCCTGGAGTAGGAAATGGCAACCCACTCCAGTGTTCTTGATTGGGAAATCTTACAGAGAGAGGAGCCTGGTGGGCTACAGTCCATGGGGTTGCAAAAGAATCAGACGCGACTCAGAGACTAAACAAAAATCCCTAAACTATATGTAACTATACACACATATAATTATTCTTGCAAATTTTAAAATTATAAGTATATAAGTAGTGGTGATATACTATCTGGATTCTTAGGAAACTTGCTTTTTTTTCCCTCTTGCAACATTTTTTTGTTTCAAATTTTATTGCATTTGATTTCCAATGTTGTTAATCTCTGCAGTGATTCAGTTATACACATTTATATTCTTTTTCATACTCTTTTCCATTATGGTTTATCACAGGATATCGAATATAATTCCCTGTGCTATCCAGTAGGACTTTGCTGTTTATCCATTCTATACATACAATAGTCTGCATCCGCTAATCCCAGACTCCCAAGCCTTCCCACTCCCACACTCTCCACCCTTGGCAACTACAAGCCTGTTCTCCTCAGCATTGTTTTTGAGATTCAATCTTTGCAGGGTCTGGTTTTGCTCAGTGCTGAATTGTATGATTTCATAGGAATGTATCATAATGATGGTGATGCTCATTTGGATCATTTCCAGTTCCAACATCCTCTCATCCTTTGTGCTTCAATTCCAAAGTCTCTCTAGTCTAGTAGTTCTCAAATTTGAATCCACCAGCATCATCTGGACGGCTTCTTAAAACAAAGGCTTCTGGGACCCTCCCCCAGATTCAATAAATCTGAGATGAAGCTCGAGAATTAAAACAGTACACAAGCCCCTGTGTCCCTGTCCTTTGAAGGAAAGGGCTTTTGGTTTAGTCTCCAGATCTCCCTTAAGTTTCAAAAGGCTGACTCAAGAGTTAAAGATTCAGTTCAGTTCAGTTCAATGCAGTCACTCAGTCGTGTCAGATTCTTTGTGACCCCATGAATCGCAGCATGCCAGGCCTCCCTGTCCATCACCATCTCCCGGAGTTCACCCAAACTCATGTCCATCGAGTCAGTGATGCCATCCAGCGATCTCATCCTCTGTCATTCCCTTCTCCTCCTGCCCCCCAGTCCCTCCCAGCATCAGGGTCTTTTCCAATGAG
Source organism: Bos indicus (assembly GCF_029378745.1). Taxonomy (NCBI): domain Eukaryota; kingdom Metazoa; phylum Chordata; class Mammalia; order Artiodactyla; family Bovidae; genus Bos; species Bos indicus. The sequence goes on along the minus strand of NC_091784.1, from coordinate 24,508,772 downwards.
TCAACTCTTCACATGAGGTGGCCCAAGTACTGGAGTTTTAAAGATTAGGAATGTGAAAATGTAGAAACAAAGAATAGCTGTTGGTCTGGAAAACTAGTAATACATTAGACTATAAATCTCACACATGGCAGAATCACAGAACTCACTGGTCCCTGAAAGATGTAGATAAAGACCAGAGACACATTCCCAAGTTGTTTTTATAGGAAGCAGACCCCGTCCAGATGAAAACTGCTGATTGCAAGAACACAGACCTCAGACTGGTCGGAACCATAAAATTGATGATGATTGAAACTTTGACCTTGATCCAACAATCAGAGAACTGTGCCTGAACTGATCACGCAGCCTGCAGCCACCACTCCCACCACCAACATCCTTCTTTAAAATGTCATCCCCAAAAGCCAATGGGGAATGTGGGTCTTTTGAGCATGAGCTGCCCATTCTCCTTGCTTGGCACCAAGCAATAAATGCTCCACGCCCCTTCACCACAACCCAGTGTTAGTAGATTGGCTTTAACACACACGAGCAAGACAACCCACGTTTGGTGAAAGTGAAAGTCACTCAGTCATGTCCGACTCTGCAACCCCATGGACTATACAGTCCATGGAATTCTCCAGGCCAGAATACTGGAGTGGGTAGCCGTTCCCTTCTCCAGGGGAGCTTCCCAACCCAGGGATCGAACACAGGTCTCCTGCATTGCAAGCAGATTCTTTACCCAGCTGAGCCACAAGGGAAGCCTGAAAAGTGCACTTTTAACAAGTTCCCTGGGGAGGCAGACATTGCTGGTCCAGGGACCACACTTTGAGAACCATTCCTCTGGGTTATATTTAACAGGGGAAGTGGTGGGTTACAGAATACAAACACCTTCAGCTTATATATAGGCATTCCCATTCTCCAAATTCTCATGGACCCTGGAAAAATACCTTTGTCATTTTTTTTTCCAAGTTGCCAATTAGTATTTCCTACCAGGCAGAAAGCATCTCATACTGTATTAATTTCATCAGACCTAGCACACAGCACACTCCAAAAAGTTAGTTACGAATGGATGAGTACTTGGAAAGCCTCCAAGTTCACCCAGAGCATCTTTACCCTGGAGGTAGAGAAAACCCCAGTGTGTGAGGCTAGAATATCTTCCGTGACAGGGACATGCTTGGTGACTCTATTAATTTCCTTGGATTCCAAATTCTGCATTTTCATCCAATAATCCTCTGTAAATAACCCAAACAACACTCATGCTGGCCGAGTCTCAGCTGTTCTTCAGGGTTTATATTATGTGAGTCCTTATGCGGTGGGGGTGAGGGGGTCTGTCCTCAGGGGAGAGGTAGAAACCCTCATGCACTGAGTTTCCACTACGTGTCAGGCACTTGATCTTGTTTAATTTCCATACAAGTCTATGTTGCAGGCATCATTATCTCCAACACGTATAGTCACAGTGGTAATAATAATAACATCAGGTAAAGTTATGGAGTGTATCCTGTGTATAAAGCACTCTTCGAAGCTCCTTGTATGGATCAACTCATTTAATCCTCACCACAGTCCACAGTATGATGAGCAATGGTTTAGAGCAATTAAATAGTTTGATCTCAGATGCGTCAATGAAATCCTAATCTGTTTGACTCCAAGATTACCGTTCCTTCCTTTTTTACCATCAGCATCAGCCAACTCACTTGTTCACACATAAATGGAATCCCAAGTTTGGGAAGATGCAATCTCAGTTTTATTCCTTTCTATCAATTCAGTTGAAATTAGTCCCAAAGATCCCAAGCCATTAAGGGGAAACACACAAAGAGTTATTTGAACAACCTTTTTTTTTTCCCCCCCAAAGGAAACTAGCTAGTTTCAGTGGACCAAAATTCCAACTGGACAGCTATTAAGGATGACAGAAAATAAACATGAAATTTAATTTGAAAATATATTTACCAGTACCCCTCTGTCAATCAGATGTCCACCTTGCGTTTGCAAGGGTCTAACAGCTGTGAACTTCAACTGAAGAAAGGCTCTCTGCTATCAGTCAAAATTACTGTATCATAGACCATTCACAGGCAGAAGCTGCTGCCTTTCCTGTTTCTTATTTTTTTGTTTTGGAAAATACTGAGAGAGTCTTTGCTACAGATTGTGCTATCACACAAGATGGATGATCATCAAAATACAGTCAGCAAAATTTTAAAAATATGGATAAAGAAAAGATATTAATATCCTTTCTAAGGTAATCAGTACTTTTTGTTTGACAAAGAAATTGCCCACTGTTTATGGTTTATGCAAATAATATATGTTAATGTCAAAGCTGCAGAGTATATAGCTTTGCATATAAGTGTTTGTGGAAAATACATGCCAATACATTTAAAATTTTTCCTCATATAAATACAGCGATTTCATAAATATACAGTACCTTGTTTTTAAAAACATTTATTATAATTTTATGCAATGCAAATCACATTAGAATAAATTATTTTTTGCTAAAATGGCAAAGTCAGCAAAATTACAGGGAAAATATAAAGTCCCCGCCATTATATGCTCTTCAATTACCTTAAAATGAGCACAATACCAAGATGAACAGAAGTGGGGAGAGAGACAAACAACCCAGTCAAAAACTGGGCAGAAGTTTTTGTATGCCTTCTTTGGAGAAAGAAGCTTCTTTGGAGAAAGATGGTCCACATCGCTACTTATTAGAGAAATGCAAGTCAAAACTACAATGAGGTACCACCTCATACCTGACAGAATGGCCAATACTAAAAAACAGAATGGCCAATACTAAAAAACCTACAAATAACAAATGCTGGACAGGGTGGACAGAAAAGAGAACTCTCCTACACTGTTGGTGGGAATGTAAGTTTGTGCAGCCACTAATGGAAAACAGCGTGAATGCCCTTCAGAAAACTAAAAACAGAATTACCATATGACCCGCCAATCCCACACCTGGGTATATACCCAGACAAAACTATAATTCAATACAATATATGCACTCCCATGTTCATAACAGCCAAAACATTCACAATAGTCAAAACATGAAACAACTTAAATGGCCATCTATTAGAAAAGACAGAGGAACCAGAGATCAAATCGCCAACATCCGCTAGATCATGGAAAAAGCAAGAGAGTTCCAGAAAAACATCTATTTCTGCTTTACTGACTATGCCAAAGCCTTTGACTGTGTGGATCACAATAAACTGTGGAAAATTCTGAAAGAGATGGGAATACCAGACCACCTGATCTGCCTCTTGAGAAATTTGTATGTATGCAGGTCAGGAAGCAACAGTTAGAACTGGACATGAAACAACAGACTGGTTCCAAATAGGAAAAGGAGTTTGTCAAGGCTGTATATTGTCACCCTGTTTATTTAACTTCTATGCAGAGTACATCATGAGAAACGCTGGACTGGAAGAAACACAAGCTGGAATCAAGATTGCCGAGAGAAATCTCAATAACCTCAGATATGCAGATGACACCACCCTTATGGCAGAAAGTGAAGAGGAACTCAAAAGCCTCTTGATGAAAGTGAAAGTGGAGAGTGAAAAAGTTGGCTCAAAGCTCAACATTCAGAAAACGAAGATCATGGCATCTGGTCCCATCACTTGATGGGAAATAGATGGGGAAACAATGGAAACAGTGTCAGACTTTATTTTTCTGGGCTCCAAAATCACTACAGATGGTGACTGCAGCCATGAAATTAAAAGACACTTACTCCTTGGAAGAAAAGTTATGACCAACCTAGATAGCATATTCAAAAGCAGAGACATTACTTTGCCAACAAACGTGCGTCTAGTCAAGGCTATGGTTTCTCCTGTGGTCATGTATGGATGTGAGAGTTGAACTGTGAAGAAGGCTGAGTGCCGAAGAATTGATGCTTTTGAACTGTGGTGTTGGAGAAGACTCTTGAGAGTCCCTTGGACTGCAAGGAGATCCAACCAGTCCATTCTGAAGGAGATCAGCCCTGGGTGTTCTTTGGAAGGAATGATGCTAAAGCTGAAACTCTAGTACTTTGGCCACCTCATGGGAAGAGTTGACTCATTGGAAAAGACTCTGATGCTGGGAGGGATGGGGGGCAAGAGGAGAAGGGGACGACAGAGGATGAGATGGCTGGATGGCATCACTGACTCGATGGATGTGAGTCTCAGTGAACTCCGGGAGCTGGTGATGGACAGGGAGGCCTGGCGTGCTGCGATTCATGGGGTCTCAAAGAGTCAGACATGACTGAGCGACTGATCTGATCTGATCTGATCTGATAGATAAATCTATAAAGAAGATGCAGCATGTGTAGACATTGGAACACTACTCAGCCATTACAAAGAACGAAATAAGGCCATGTGCAACAACATAGATGCAACTAGACATTATCAAGTGAAGGAAGTCAGAAAGGGAAAGGTAAATACCGTATAATATCCTTTATATGTGGACTCTAAAATAAGGTATAAAAGAACCTACCTATAAAACAGAAACAGACTCACGGAGAGAACAGACTTGTGCTTGCCAAAGGTGTGGGGAGAGGGGGCGATGGGAGTCTGGGGTTGTTAGCTGCAAACTATTAATTATAGAATGGGCAGACAACAAGGCCCTACTATATAGCACAGGGAACTATATCCGATCTTGTGGGATAGACCACATTGGAAAAGAATGTGTGTGTGTGTGTGTGTGTGTGTGTGTGTGTGTGTGTGTGTGTGTCACTGTGCTGTACAGCAGAGACTGGCACAACCTCCCATACCCTCCCAAACAGCATTCACTTTGATGCTCTCAGCCAGCAGGCCTCTCAGTCAACCTAGGGATTCTCTGTGTTCATGGCATTAGTCTTGCCTTTGCTGCTTGATGTATTTGCAAACCAACATGGTTTATTATGGGCTTCCCAGGTCCTGCCTGCCAACGGAGGTTAGATGTAAGAGACGTGGATTCGATCCCTGGGTCTGGAAGATCCCCTGGAGGAGGGCATGGCAACCCACTCCAGTATTCTTTTCTGAAGAGTCCCTTGGACAAAGGAGGCTGGCAGGCTACAGTCCATATGGTTGCACAGAGTCAGACACAACTGAAGTGACTTAGCATGCATTCATGTGCTTTATTATGGATTGATGATGAAGACTTTCAGCCAAGATAATTCCTGAAGATGTGAGAATCAACCCTGATTATTACAGATGGAGAAAGAACAGGCCCTGATAGAGATCATTCTCACAGGGCTCCAAAGAAAGACCTAAGAGAAAAAGATGTATGTAACTGCAGAGAGTCACTAAGATGAATCCTAACCATTTCTTCATTCATGGATCCACGCATGTATTCATTTAGCAGATAATTAACTGTGCCCCTAATATGCCAGATATGATTCTGTCCTTGGAGATGTTGCAATGTACATGTCAGAAAAGGCCCATGCCCTTGTGGAATTTACAATCTAGATGCTTAGATAAGTGAGCAAATGAGGACATGTGATTATTTCAAAGAGTGATGAGTAAACGTCCCTATCATGGAAGACACTCTTGATGGGGGTGATGTGGGGACACTTGTCTGAGGAGGTGCCATTTGAAAGAAAATCAAAATGAAGAAACGCAGCCAAACATAGGATGATCAGAGGAAGGTACTCAAGGTCTAGCCAGAGCCAAGGCCAGAAGAAGGATGTGAAAAGTCAGAGTGGCCGACACAGAGAGGGGACAAGGGAGAAGGAGGCAGAACACAGGCTGGAGAAATACCGGGGCCATGTTTGGTGGAGTCCTGAAGGCCATACTACAGACTTCAGAGTTAATCCTAAGTGCACAGGAAGCTACTGAGTGCTTACCCTGGGCACTGACACTTTCTGAAACGTGACTGTGTGAAAAATGACATGAAAAGCAGGAAGTGGGGAGCCTGGATAGAAGCCCATTGCCGTATGCAGGATGAGAGATGGAGGTGGGCTGGACCAGTGAATCAGCAGTGGGCTGTAGACATGTGGACCGATGCAGGATATATTTGAGAGATAAAAAGACAGAACTTGCTGATGGATTGAAGGTAGAAGGTGAAACAGAAGAAGGATTCAAGACTGACTCAATGAGTTTTTTATATCAGCAGGTCAGAAGACAGGGGGTGGGCATTTACTGAGAAAGGATTAAAAATAAAAATGAAAAAAGAAAAGAAATCAAAAAGAAGAAGAAGAAATAACACAGAAAGACACAAGTGTGAGGAAAAGCGAGGCATCCATCTGTCTCCCCCTTTACCCGTCCACAAATGCCCCATGACTGCCCTCATCTGACACTCCTTGGTCTTTATTCAGAACTCAGGCCAAAAGAGAGGGATGCTGTTTATTCACCGCCCACCCACCCTGCCCTGAAGACCCCCACAGGCACCCTCAAGTGCATGAAAAAATCCCGTCAACTTTACATTTTCATTCCTATGATCCGCCTTCAAGAAGAGAAAACCAGTGTTCAGGGAGGTTAATTACTTATCCAAGTTCACAAAACTAACCAGTGACAAAGCTTCTCTGAATCCTCAGCTTCTGAAGACAATACTTGGTTGAAAAGCCAGCTCTACTGATGGCAAGCTCTGAGGGTTGCAATGAGTTCCCTCATCCGTTAAATGGAGGTTAATAACTTCACAGCAAAGTACTGTGAAGATGAAATGAGATGAAAGTCACCAGTCAACCCGGCACGTCGTAGGGCAGATTTACTCTTGAAAGTGGTGCTCGCAGATTAATTTTAAAACTTTAAAGTTACCTGATACAGGGGAGAAATCAAAATAGACTACATGCATCTTCAGAGGTCTTTGTTCTAAAAACTTTAGTTGTTTAAATCTGATTCCTTCAGTAAAAGAGTTCAACCCAGATAGAAACAAAAAGTCTGCTTTTAGATGAAGAGCATATTTTATGTTTTTTTTTTTTTTTTTACAATGACAATTAATAGTAAGTTTCAAAGAAAAATCTTCAAAGGGATTTGAGGAACTGCAGTTGATTTCCTAACTGTCAGTTCATGTTTTGGATACCCAGACTCCACTTGAATGATGTCTATGTCTGTCTTAGACAATCATGGCAGGGGCGGGGGTGGAAACAGGGCCTGGATGGCCATCACTCCCTGATTATTGCTTGAATAGAGGAGACACAAGCGCTCAGACAGTTGTGAGGCTGACCCCACACTTATGATCAGAAGCAAGCCAGTCTGTGGGGCCGTGTGGCTCAATGTGTGGCTTCAAGAAAGAGACTGAGAGAGCAGCTACCTTGGATCTCAGTGGCTTTCTAACTCGTGGTTCTGGTGCCTCATTCCTGCTGAGTTTCCAATTTCGGATTCTAGCCTCCCAAGAGGTCTAGCTCTATCTCTTATTAAGTTCCACATTACATCTTTGAATCCTTATAATAAATCTCCCTTTCATTTTTCCTTAGCCTGATATGAATGATCTCCTGTTACCTGCAAATAAAGGCATCACAAGAGATGCAGCTTTCACTAAGGTGGGAGCTAAAATCATGGATCATCACTGTCTTGAAGGGTGCATAGTGTGGAAGGCTTGAAAAGGGCAAGCATGTCTATGCTTTATAAAGAGACAAATGGCTGAGAGAAATTATATACCATGGAAGGTATTGAAATCACTAACACAATCACCCCACTCTACAATGGCTTACCCATCCCTCCAACTTGCCTATTCAACTGCTTCCTTCGTGACCCCCTTTGGCTTTATCAAGACATTTTGTCTCTGGTTCTTGTACTATCTTCCCTTTCTTTTTGTGCCACTCCCTCATACTTTCATCTCTCTCTCTAGTTCCACAGTCCTGGGTCTTATTTCTGCAATTTTCTTGATAATATCCTTACTACCCTGGCCCTTCTCATTTCCCTACATTCACCAAGACAAAAATCCCAGCCCCAAATGAACCATAGTCTCCCCTTTTCCATGTATCATAGTCTGAACAGTGTTCCTCCCAAAATTCATGTTGAAATCTTAAACCCCAGCACTTCAGAATGTGACTGTATTTGGAGAAGCGTCTTTAGAGAGAGAGGTAAACTGAGATCCTGGAGGTAGGTCCAATCCAATCTGACTGGTGTCCTTAAAAGAAGAGGAGCTAGGACGCAGACACACAAGAAAGACTATATTAAAAGAGAGAAAAGATATCCATCTATAAGTCAAGGAAAGAGACCCTCAGACAAAACCACCCTGCCAACACCTTGGCCTTGGACTTCTAGTCTTCAGGACTATTAGAACTAAATGTCTGTTATTTCAGCCACCTCACCTAAGGTACTTTGTTATGACAGCCATAGCAAAATGATACACAATTCAAGTCCCTGAGCATCTGAGAGGTACTGGAGAAAACTACACAACTGGGCAGAATGCATTCACTATCAACTTATGATCACTGCCAACCCTCACTGGACCCTCGGCCTAGGAATTCTGCTACAGTTCTGAGTAACTTGCATTTCCACTCTCCTTAACGTATATTTCTACTTTTTTTCAGATCTCCAAATATCCCCCACTACGCTTTCCATCCCTCTTCATGATGACATTCACTCCTACTGCACACTCCAACAAGAGTCAGGAGCAAATGCATTCAACTTCCTACCTGTGTGACTACAATCTCACCTATACCCTGCTTCACTCATGCTCTGGTTCCCATGGCACATCCTACCCCTGCCTTCTTAGAATCTTCTCTGCTTTCAATCATTCTACCTCAACCAGCTTCTTTCCATCAGTATTAATAAAAAGTGCTCAAGTCTCTTCCAGATTATATCAGTCTCCCCGACTATAAAGTGAACATAATTACAGCTCCCTTAAATAGCTCTTGTGAGTGCTATGTGAAAATATCCAGCATATGCCTGGAACACCATAGAAACATATGATCCTGCTTACATTCCCATCAGAAAGGCAATGTCTCTGTCTCCCTCTCTATCAAACACACATTGTCTGTCTCTCTCTCTATATATATAATATATATAAAGAGATTTATATTATATATTTACATACACACACACACACACGCACTCATATTTGGGGCTTCCTAGGTGGAGTTAGTGGTAAAGAACCCACCTACCAATGCAAGAGACATAAGAGATGCGGGTTTGATCCCTAGGTCAGGAAGATCCCCTGGAGAAGGCATGGCAACCACTCCAGCATTCTTGCCTGGAGAATCCCATGGACAGAGAAGCCTGGTGGGCTATAGTCCACAGGGTCGCAAAGAGTCGGACACGACTGAAGAGACTTAGTATGCACACATGCATACATATATATATGTCAGTTCAGTTCAGTCGCTCAGTCGTGTCCGACTCTTTGCAAAATATATATGTATGTATGTATGTATGTATGTATATACACACACACACATATTATATTGTATATGAAACCTGTATGTCATAGATTTTGCAGGTAAGGTAGAAGAAATCCCAGTAGGTATTTAAAGTTTAAAAATAATTATTTTTGGCTCTAAACTCTGACACTCTGATGTAGACTGTGCTTGATGAGACCCCTAGGGAATAAAACACATTTTGTGTTACATGAAGAGGGCAGAACGAGCTGTTTAGCATAAAACCAGTGAGGTTGCTGGGACTGCTTCTAGTGATGTACATGCAGAAGCTGACACTATAAAGAGAACGCTTCCTCAGTTAAAGTAAAGCACAGGTCCTTTTCCAGACAACAGAGAGGGAACAAGAGGATAAAGGATGTGGGGAGCGCCTCCCTGGGACAGTCAGGCTGGGGAGGATACACTCTGAAGTGTAAGTATGAGCAAAAATCTCCATTAGAGTTGCTGCTCTGGGATGGAACCACCAGTCCCACAGCCTGGATATCATCACCATGGAAACAACATTTGAACCCCCCTGGGCATCACCATCAAGAGAACCAAAATCACCAGCATAAACAATTGTCATTGGGATGCTCTAATCTTTGTCATCAGACAAGAAGGACCATATGCCCTTTGTCATCCATCATTACTGCTCTGACCTAGGTCCCTTCGCTCAGAGTCCAGTGTGCCCTGATACCCGAGGAGGAGGAAAAACCATTGGTGCTTGCTGAGCAGCTCCTGGAGAAGCTGTGTGGCCAGCTATGTGTTCAAGAATCTGGTGGTCACCACGGTGGGCACAAGTTCTGCAGATGTCCTTTGAAGTCAGAGCTGTGTCTCAGGACAACACCAGGCTGATGGTGGTGATGCAGTTATTCAGCAGATCAACAGGCTCCTCATCTATAATGGGCGTGTCTGCAGAGCTGCAGAAGGTGGGGCTGTGTCAGGGTCCCCATCACTGTCAAGTTGGCAGTGTCCCACATCTGACTGTGGATAGGACATGGGAAGACTGGATTTGCTCACAAAGTATGCAGGCCAGGCCTGGGCTCTCCTTGGAAGGGTCCTGAGTATGTCTGAGCTAGGCCACCTCATCAACAGGCCTCTCTGCTATTGTCTGCTGTGCAGGGATGTTTGGCTTATCCAGGGCCCTCCCAGCCCCACCCAAACTTAGTGAGTTTCACTCTCCACTCAGCCCTGTTTCTCCCAGGGCTCCCAAGACACCACCAGGCCACCCACACTCTGTTACCAGGAACAGTGCCACTTCATGCCACCCTTGTTCCTTCCCAAAGGGACTGCAAGGTCTTCTATTCAAGGCTTCTATTGTTTTCTAGACTGTGTATAAATCCGATTATTTTCTAATTTAAACAAAAACTGAGCAAGCAGGCTTCCCTGGTGGCTCAGTGGTAAAGGATCCACCCGCCAACACAGGAGACATAGGTTCAATCTTTGGTCCACATGTCATGGAACAACTAAGCCGCCTGTGTGCCACAACTGTTGAGCCTGTGCGCCAGAGCCCGGGAACCGCAACTACTGAGTTCACATGCCAAAGCTACTGAAGTCCAAGGGCTTCACAACAAACGAAACACTGCAATGAGAAGCCCATGTATGCAACTAGAAAGAAGCCTGTGCAGTATCGAAGATCCAGTACAGCCAAAAATAAGTAAATAAATAAAATTATTTTTAAAAACTGAAAAAGCAAAAGTACATAAAGAAATAAATAGTAGCCTTAAAGGAGATTTCCTGAAAGTCTTACTAATCCAATATATAATAAATCATCTCAAATGGTTAAAGGAAAATTTAGATCGGGAAGAGTTGTGTAATGAGGTTCACACCTCATTCCTGTGTTTCCTTTTACCTGTGGCCCTTCTTCCTTTTGGACAGGTAATGGTCATTGTCAAGGGGTGGTTAATCAGAGAGAAGCATGGAGTCTTCTCCTGCTTTTGCCTTTGAAAAGTTTAGGCCTTTGAATTCTGGAAACATAAGCCCTGAGGGAAATCAGGAGGCAGAAAGTACAACATGTAAGCGCATCCTTTGAAGAGAAAGAATTCCCTGGGCTGAAAGAATCAAGGGCACAAATAGGACCACTGGTGAAAATTTCTAGGAATCCTTTTTCGACAAAGCAGGGATAGGACTAAATGTCACAAAGAAACTGGGATCTGAAATGCAAGTCTTCCTGAGAAAGCAGCTTGTTGTTAGGGAAGTGAAAGCAGGAACCTAGGGGAAACCACCAGGCCCACTTCCCCCTCCCCCAGTGGAGGAACAAGTATAGAGTCACAGGCACACTGGTGGGGAATGAAGGGCTCTCTCTAGCCCAGTGGTTCATAGCAGGGGATGACTTTGCCCCTGAGTGAACACTTGGCAGTGCCTGGAGATGTATTTGGTGTCATAAGTGGGAGGGAGGTGTCACCACTGGCATCTAATAGGTAGAGGCCAGAGATGCTGCTAATGACTCAGCAATGAACAGGTCAGCCCCCAACAAAGAAACATCTGAACTGAGATGTCAGTGGCAGAATTCTTAAGGAGGACAAGCTGCATAACTTGCAGGGCCCAGTGAAAACTAAAATATAGATCCAACCATGTTCAAAAATGTTAAAGTGGTGATGGCAGAGCATTAAACCAAACACAGGTCTTCCTATGCACGTGGACCTGAGAAAGTATACAGGCTGCATAACCAACCATAAAGCTATCCCTGCTGCTGAGAAGTTTATACAGACAGCCCTTTCATCATCCAAGGGCCAAGAGACCACGCCCCTCGAAGAAGGTCTGGGAATGGCTGGGGGACAGTCCTCTGACCTACAGAAGCTCCAAAGAAAAGAGGGGACCTAGATGTATCATGTACCAGGAATGCAGGGGAGGACAAAAAACAATACAAGTAGATTTAGGAAGCCAGACTGTGAAGCTTCAGATTCATCCAATTAGAGAAGAAATACCAAGTATGCAAAGCTCCCCAACTGTGACTGCAGAAGTGAAAGTATGCTTCTAAAAGCAATTACAAAGAAAGAAATCATATTTAAAAGATTGACGGATTTAATCAGATAAAAATAAAAATCACCTATAAGCTAGCAAGTAGCCTTCCAAAGGAAATGACAGTCAAGGAAAAACCACTTACAGCTGATCAGGCAGATACAGAGCCAAGAGTAGTACTATGTAAAGAGTTCTTATAAATCAATAAAAGGAAAATGCATTAGAAAAAATAGGCTATCCACCCCTCCCCAAACTGTAAATGCCATACTCAGAAACGTAATAATAGATTTAGTACCACTAAAAAATTTAAAGGTACAAGACTGAATAATAAAACACTGTTTATCTATCATTTTGAAGAAAGAACAAAAATAATTATAACCCTGAGTTTGGTAGAAGAAAAAGAAAGTAGAATACTTTTCACACTCTGCTGCTAAGTTTATATATTGATATTATATATTGATAGGAGTTTTCTGGATGGAAAAAGACAATACGCATCAAAATGCTAAAATGATAAATATTTCTTCAGTAATTTCATCTATGTGCCTTAGTCCTGAGGAAATCTTCAGGCAAGTGAATTAAAAAATCAGTTAAAAAAAGAGGTTTCCTAACTTGTCTAAATTCTTTCAGCTCCTAAATAGCAGAACAGGTATTTGAACCCAGATCTGCCTTCTCCAGAGGAAGGTATATCAAAAATAAGCAGGCAAGAGATGACACAGAAGGTCAATAAGCAACTCTCAGTGAATCAAACTCAGGGCCTGGACCATCTGTCTCTCTGCACATGAGGTCAGAATCATCACGTGAGATGTGAGGATGGTACACTTCTAGGGATCTAAACATTCAGCAGGAAGAGGAAGATAACTCAAATCCTTCTTACACAGTGGGCATGTCCTCAGGACTCCAGGTCAGGATCAGACTTTGTGATGAATATTGAATCCCTTGACCTGTCTGTTCTACAGCCGATCTATAGCATGAATGAAAAACATCTCTCCCATTAGTAAGAAGCTTCAAGTTATGAATGAGAACTCACATTCTTTCAGAGCACCCCCAGAGCATGTGTCCAGGGGAGCTGAAATTACATCCAGGACCGCAGCTCTGTGAGTGATGACTGGATTCCATGGATGAATGACCGTAGAGTCACCAGCATAAAACAGATGGGCCATGCATTTTCACAGGCAGAAGTAACTCTGATGATGCCATTAGAATTAAGAAGGAATGGACACAAGACTTCCAGGGGGAGACTCGTGATCTTTTAGCGCATTTCATTTCTGGAAATATGCCTCTCTACAGAACACACATTCATCACCAGAAACTTCCCAGGTCTCAGTGGGACCATGACCCCCTGTGGAAACTCTTGGATGTCATATAAAAGAGAAGGCCCAGACTCCAGTGGGTTGATGGAGGAAAACCTTTTGTGTGAGAACACACTGTTCACGTGTGTGCGTGTGTGTGTGTGTGTGATGTGTTTTCTGGTTCTTCCCAACTCTGCAGGACTGCAGACTCTGGAAAGTGCAAGCGTTAGTCACTCAGTCGTATCTGACTCTTTGGGAACCATGGACTATAGGCCAGCCAGGCTCCTCTGTCCAAGGCATTCTCCAGGCAAGAATACTGACTGGAGTGGGTTGCCATTCCCATCTCCAGGGGATCTTTTCGACCAAGGGAATGAACCCGGGTCTCCCGCATTTCGGGCAGATTCTTTACTGTCTCAGCCACCAGGAAAGACTTGGAGCCCCCACCAATGGATCAACCTTACCATGTTTCTTAAGCCACATTCTCCTGGGAAGATAATGGTCCTACCAACAGCTGGGGCCTGGGTGACCCTGGGCCGATCTTCTCTGACTTCTCCTCACTGCCTCAGTCCTCCTGCCTCTTATGCAGGCCGTGCAGAGTCTTGAGTCCTGTAGGGATCCCCTGTCTATACGCCTGTCCAGTTCACACCCTGCATAGTTCTCTGAAGTGACTCATTGATGGAGGTAAGTCTGACTTCCATCCTCTAATCTGTGCCCTCTTCACAGCCCCGATGCCAGCACAGCCTGTCTTCAAGCATCACCACCCCTGAGAACAGCTCTGGATGAGAAAGACAAAGGTAGAATGTGGGAGTGAAAACAGAAAGAAATCAAGACTTAACAATCAGATGCCAGACTGGGAGCTTTTACAGCATCACGTGGTGGCTAAATGCAAACACCCAGCAAGTTCTTTTCTCTCTCGCCTGTATTTTCTAACTTTCTCATTTCTTTATTGAAGATCTTTAGAGCAGCATTGTTTATTATCTACTTCTTGATACAGAACTGACATGTCTCAAAGGAAATAAGCCTGCTCTCTCCTTGGCCAAACTAAATCATATGTAAGTCAAAAAATACGCTTGCAACCTAGATACCTTGGACTGGAAGAACATTTACTCTGCAGGTTCTGTGACATCTTATAAACATGAAGTCATATGTCCCCCCAATACTGATGGGTCCATGTTTCCCTGGTGGAGAAATGTTGGCCAGGAAAAGTCAACTGACTTCCTCCAAGATGGTAGTGAGTAACCAAGGCAAGGGTCTTTATGACTCCCAAGTTCCAGGCATCAGCTGGGCAATACACACTAATTCCAGCCTTCATCCACCAGTCTCACCAGAAAAATGTATTCATAGCATCACAAATGCATAATTATAAACCATAATAAGCAAAACTGGAGCTCTATCTCCAGCAGCAGAGGAAAAGCCAAATAAACGATGGTTCATCCCTAATAATAAATTATTGTAGGCAATAAAAATGAATATGCATAAATACATTTATATATTTACAATATGTCCTCCATATGTTGATAAATAAAAAGAAAATAGGGTATAGAACAGATTATAAAGTGTGTTCCTATTGTCATTAAAAAAAAAAATAAAAGACAAATATACATAGTCCAGGTTTTTATTTTTATTTATTTGGCTGCCCCAGGTCTTAGTTGCAACATGCAGGATCTTCGATCTTCATTGAGACATGCAAGATCTTTAGCTGTGGCCTGCGGGACCTATTTCCCCAACCAGGGATGGAACCTGGGCCCCGGCACTGGGAACGCAGAGTCCTAGCCACTGGACCACTGGGGAAGTTCCAGTCCAGGCTTTTAACTGCTGTCTGATACTGCCCTCCCTCTGGGTACAGACCATCCTGTTAGCCCATGCCTTAGTACAGGGATTAGAAAACCATAGTCCATGGACCATATCCACCCTCCTGTCTGTCACTGCAAATAAAGTTTTATTTATTTATATATTGTCTATGGCTCCTTTCACACTACAACAGCAGAGCTGATCAGTTGTGGCAGACGCTGCATGACAGCAAACCCTAAAATATTTATTATCTGGCACTTCACAGAAAAAAATTGCCAACTCTTGTATTAGTTTATCCAGGAATATTGGGTCCATGGAAAATCCCATGGACCAAGAAGCCTGGTAGGCCACAGGCCATGGGGTCGCAAAGAGTAGGACATGACTGAGAGACTTCACTTCACTCACATGGGGGCTATGGATACTCTGAAATTATAGCATCTGAATTCCATCTAAGTGCTGGTCCTCCTGTGAGAATTTTGCAAGCATCCCTCACTTCATTCTCTCAACAACCCTATGTGATAGGTACTGTTATTAACCTTACTTTGTGTAATAAGGCAGAACAAATATGACTCCATATTAGATCTGTTTCATTGTAACCTTTATATTCTTACTGCTTTTACAAGTTAAGAACATCACCGATAGCCTGAAACATACAATATAGGCCATTCTCAAGGCTCTGGGCTTTAAAGGTATTACACTTATCCATTCAGAAATAAAAAGTTGCAGAATAGAAAATAACATGTTTATTGTTGGAGGTTTGTAGAAACCTTATGACTGGACCTACTTGGACATCTGCAAGAACAAAGGATTCCAATGCCAAGAAGTTTGAAGCAACTAACCATGCCCCTCCTCTTAATATAAAACAAGCCTGAATTATAACTTGGAGAAGAGGTTCCTTACAACTCTACTAAACCATTTTCTCAGTCTGCTGGCTTTCTGAACAAGGTTGCTCTTCCTTGCCCCAACATCTCATGTCTTGATTTATTGGCCTGTCATCCAGCCAACAGTAACTATGACCGTAAACTCAGTAGCATTTGCAGATGAGGAAACGAGTTCGTAGAGGTTAAGTAACCCGACCAAAATTGCACTGCTGGTAAAAGAAGAAGCTGAGATTCAAACATCTTTCACAGGCAAGGATGGGCTGACTCCAAAATTAGCTTAAGAGAGATTCATCCTCTTGCTTCTCCTCCTTACCTTTTTGTTCCAGCCTCTGGCTTCATAAATAGAGCCACTGTCTAACTTTATCTCTGCCTGAAGTCCTATAAATCTGTCATTATCTCTAACTTTGGATATAAATGATTAATAATATTAATCAGCTTGGACATCAGGGGGAAGGTTAAGATACAGTCAGAGCAAACCACAAGTCTGGATGGATGTCAGAGGTACAGAGGGCCATGGTATTGATCACCGCTGGAGCAGTCAGCTATCAATGGAAAGCTCTGGAGGGGGTGAGATGAGGGTCACCATCTGAGCCTTGATTCTGGAGGATTTTAAAAGATAATACAGTGGGGGAAAGGCAGTCCAGAGAGAAGGTATAGGGCATGCTAAGAGCAGAGTTGTAAATGGTTTCATGGAATGCTTCCCAACATTAAAGGCACCAAGCCCTGCAGGGCAGTGGGGAAAAGAAAGGGGAGGATAGAAAATCATAAGTATATATTTAGCCTTTTGGTAAAGTCATGAACAAGCATTTATACAGTGGTATGTATATTACTGTATAATAAATTCTTTTCATTTTTATTTCTCCTTTATATTACAATTAGGTAATACTGATTTTTTAATTATCCATGTGGATGGGTTACAATATCTATGTATTTCATTTCAGGGGGTCTTACAAATTATTTTTTATAGAAATGGAACATTGAGTTTCAAATGGATGTTGAAAACCAACAGCTTAGTAAACTCAGGGAGGAGTGGGAGTTCCATGAGGCTGGAGCTGGGTGGTGAGGTGGAGATACGAGCTCTAAGGGGACGCACTGAATGAGACAGGAAGGAAGCAGATTATGGGAAAATCCTTAAGCACCGAGTCCATTTTACCTTGAAGCCAATGAGGCAGAAGCTTTGGTTAAGTCTGCAGATGCTTAGGGCCAGTCCAAGATCTTGGAGAAAACCTACAACATGTTCAGATGGTCATTTTCTTTTTAATTTGAAATATAGTTTAGTTTCCATTTTGCTCAAAGGGGGGCCTTCCCCATAATTGCATATGGAGGGCCCCCAAAACTCTAGACAGCCTTGTGTGGATGGCATTCATGCTTCAACAATGAGGAACAGGGGCTTTCCTGGTGGATAAGACTCCATGCTTCCAATGCAGGGGGTGTGGGTTTGATCCCTGGTTGGGGAACCAAGATCCCACATACTGTGCAGTGTGGCCAAAAAATATAAAATAAATAGGTAAACATATTAAAAATAAATAAAGGCGCTCTTTTAAAAAATGGGGAACACAGAGGTATGTTTAAGCAAAATGACACATTCCATGATGCAGAAAAATCACTGAGCACTCTTCTCTCAAGGAGATAAATGCTCTTATTTCTCATTTCCCATTCCAGAACAGTGAAACAGGTAATGTGGTTCAGATTTGCCATGTAACCATCCATACATGGACCCAGATACATCAATGAATGGTCATCGTGGTCTCTCCACCATCAGGCTCCATCCATCAAGTCCTGCATGTTCAACTGTCCTAGGCACATTTCCCTCACAGAACAAATGAACTATTCCTGGACTGGAGGTGTAAAGACCAGTCTTTGCACCAATCCTAGCAGTTGCACACATCTATATTTCTCATGCCTGTGTGTGTGCTAAGTTGCTTCAGTCGTGTCCGACTCTTTGTGACTCTATGGACTGTAGCCCACCAGGCTCCTCTGTCCATGGTCCATTGGATTCTCTAGGTAGGATCTGGAGTGGGTTGCCATGCCTTCCTCCAGGGGATCTTCACAACCCAAGGACTGAACCTGTGCCTCCTGCGACTCCTGCATTGCAGGTGGATTCTTTGCCGCTGAGCCACTGGGGAAGCGCTTGTTTCTCGTACCTTTCTGAATTTGTGACCCGGGTAAAGGAACGACGACACCAGTGCTCATTGCAAATTACAAACCATTCACTGTACTCCTGCTACACCCCAGATTTTGTGGTAGATGCCAGAAAGATGGTTAACAGGGTGGTTCCTGTGTAGCTTCTGGCATCTTTGCACACCATGTACTAGTTAAGGGAACTTATGCATGATGTGAAATGATTTCAAATTTGTCTTTACCATAAAACAAAAATGGTGACAGTGAGAATATTGTTTCTGTCTGTCTCACAAGTTTTTCTCTTTGTTTAATTTTCCACTGTATTACATAATTGTTCTATGAATTAGAGTTTTCATAGGATAAGGTACAGTTCTTAAGTGTTTAGCTTGATGGGTTTGGACAATTGTGTTCTTCCAAATACACTCCACTGGGAACAAGACATAGAACACTTCCATCACCCCAGGAAGTCCCTTTAGGCCTCTTTCAGGTCAGTCCCCTAGAAACAACTGCTTCTTATTTCTATGACTATGAATAAATATTTTCATACATGTATCTTTCATGCCTGGCTTCCTCTGCTCAATATCATGTTTTTTGAGCCATATTCATGTTGTCATGTATATTAGTTGCTTGCCTTGTCATTATTGTTGAGTGGGATATATTCCATTTCCTCTGCATATCCACAGTTTATCTATCCTTTTCCCCAGTGATGGACATCTGGGTTATATCCAGAGATAGGCTATCGTGAATATAGCTGCTGTGAGAATGTCTGGGCAAACCTTTTTGTGGCCACATGATTATATTTCTCTGGGTAAATATCCAAGAGGGGAATTTCTGGGTCACTGGGTAAATTGATGCCTAACTTTATAAGAAATTAACAAACAGTTCCCTAAATGGTTGTAACATCTGATACTTTCTCCAGCAAGCAATGTAATGTTCCAGCAGCTGCTCCAGATCCTAACACTTGTTTTGCCAACTTAGGTTTCTGTTTTGTTTTTGCTATTCTAGTGGTCGTAAAACGGTAATTCATTGTGGTCGGAATTTGTATTCCTTGTTGAGTAACAATATTGAACACCTTTTCCATCCACTTATTGGCTATCTGTACATCTTTTACAAAGTGTATGTTCAAGCCTTTTGCTCATTTTAAGGTGTGTATCTGCATTGTAAAAAAGGTTGGCATTCTTTATATATTGTGTACATGAATTCTTCATCAGATAGCTGTAGAATAAATATTGTTTATCCAGTCTGTGGGATGAACCATAAATGTAACCATACCTACCACCAGGAATTTCAGTGATATGAACCAGGAAAATCCTGCTTTTTCAAGGTCAACTAAATTGAGTCTATGGACTTTGTCCTTTGCAGTTGGGAGTTCTGATCAGAGACATTGAGAAGTACCTACTGTCAAGGAGTAGACGCGAGGATTAAATGAGACTGAATATGATAATACACAGAAAGTGTTTAACACAGCCTCCAGCACATATAAACTGGTTTTTTTTTTTTTTTTTACTAACTAAAAACAAACAAAAAGCAGCCCTTTCTATTATCAAGAAAATAGTATTTCTATAGGAGGAGAGATGCCAGAAGAAACTATGAGAATCCATGGGATAATCTTGTAATCAGACATGAAAAGTCATGTCAAATAAACTTTTCAGCAAAAGACTGGAAGATTATTAGGCAATAGAAAGACTTGGAAAGGAAGATGGCAGAGGGGATGCAGTTTCTAGGCAAAAGAAAGGGTAGGTCAATAGGATGAAAAAACTCAATAGGATTCAAATACCTGCAGCATTCAGGCAAGGCTGCTGCAGTGTGGAGTGCAGGCTAGGACATGACGGGAGATGAGGTTAGGGATGTAGGTGAGGTCAGATTATTGAGAGTCTTTGCCACACCGTGTTTGTTCTACACACCTGCTTTCTCAAAAGGCATCCTCAGAGCAGCATTATCAACACCAACATAACCTGGGAGCTTACTATTACTGATTGAATCAAAAACTGAAATTTTAAAACATTCCATGTGATTCATATTCAAATGAAGTCTGAAAACCACTGTTGTAGATAATGAGGGTCATCTGAAGATTTGACCAGGAAAATAATTTGATGAGATTTACAGGTTAGGAATTTGGAGGCACCATGGAGAGTGGTTTGAAGGAGGCTAGATCACAGACAAGATCATTTAAGAGTCCACTGTGGTTAGAGCTCAGCAGATCTCAGGAGTTAGTGTTATTTTTGGTTGAAACACTTTCAGGACTCAACTTATATTTCCAGCATCCCTCCAGTACTGTTTTCTAAGAACTTCCTAGAGACATTGACTAATATTCCTGTGAACCTGTGTTTGTCACTCAGTCGTGTCAAACTCTTTGTGATCTCATAGACTATAGCCTGTCCATGGAATTCTCCAGGCAAGAATGCTGGAGTGGGTTGCCATTTCCTTCTCCAGGGGATCTTCCCAACCCAGGGATCGAACCCAGGTCTCCTGCACTTCAGGTGGATTCTTAACCATGTGAGCCATCAGGAAAGCCCTCCTAATCCCTACTAGCAATGATCATCATCATAATATTCAGGGTTGCTTGACAGGTAATGAATAATGCCAAGCACTACAAAGGGTACCCTCTGCATATTACTTCCAACCCTCACAGCAAACTTGAAATATTGGCAACTACAATAGACATGCATTTGTCTTCCTCTCCTGCATTCACTTTCCACTTAAGACCCGGAAAGACCCCCTATTTTCAGCCAAGTGGTTCTACAGGGACTGACACCACCCTTGGATCGCAAAGAGTTGGACTCGACTGAGCGACTTTCACTTTCAATGCTGCTGCTGCTGCTAAGTCGCTTCAGTCGTGTCCAACTCTGTGCGACCCCCTAGACGGCAGCCCACCAGGCTCCCCCATCCCTGGGATCCTCCAGGCAAGAATACTGGAGTGGGTTGCCATTTCCTTCTCCAATGCATGAAAGTGAAAAATGAAAGTGAAGACATTCAGTCGTGTCCGACTCCTAGAGACCCCATGGACTTCAGCCTACCAGGCTCCTCCGCCCATGGGATTTGCCAGGCAAGAGTGCTGCAGTGGGGAGCCATTGCCTTCTCCGTCACTAGTCGGTGGTAATTGGTTCAGGAACGGTCATGTGATCTAGTGAAAGCCAATGAGAAGCAAGAACATGTCTGGGGGCCTTGTGAAGGAGTTCCTATTGGAGCTGCCCAAGGAGATGGTCACCTTGTCTATGTAAACTGTGATGGGAAGGTGAGAACCTGTGACATCTGGTACACTGGAAGTTATATACACTACCAAGAGGGAAGGCACTCTGAAGGTAAAACTGCCACTGAGGACCACAATTACAGAAAATCACAAAAAAATATAGCTAGATTCTCTAATGAGAAAATGAAGCTAAGACTGGTCAAGGCACACCTGGGATGAGTTACTTCTTAAGTTTTCTGTTAAATAAACCAATTCTTTGTTGTTATTTAGGCCAGCAGTTCTGTCTACTGTCACCAACAGTTGCCTAATTGACAAAGTGCCATCATTTTCATTTTTCAACTAAGAGGCTGAAAATTAAAGAAGCTAAATTATCTGTTTGATCACACAGCAGATATTTAAAATCAAATTTGTCTCACCCAAAAGCCCATGCTCTTTCAACTGAGTTGTGATCCTTCTCAAACTTAACAATTTTTGAATCAACATTAAAAAACATAAATGAGGAATAAGACTTAATTGAAAACTATATAATGCATAATTTATACAACCAAGGGGGAAAAAATCACAGCTTGAGAAAGTAAAGTATTTTCCATCTTTCACTCATGTAATTATTTAATTTTAACTTGCTAAGTCATTTGGGGAATATCTGCTGAAAGCCTATATTATATGCGGGCACTGTATTAGAAATACAAAAATGAATGAGAATGATTCTAAATGTGCATTCACCAAACAACAAAGCCTCAAAAAATAAAGACAGTTTTTTTAAAAGGAGAAACAGACAAATCTGCAGTAAGAGTTGGCCGCATTAACACTCCAATCTCAGCAAATGACAGAATTACTAGACAGAAAATCAGCAAAGAAATGGAAGTTCTGAACAGAATCAGCCAACAGGTCCAGCGAACACATAAAACACATTCCATCCAACAAAGCAGAATGCATATATATTCTGAGATATATATATATATATATATATATATATATATATATATTCACTAGATACATAGATTTATTTAATGAGAATATATATTCTTCCAAGATAGACCACAGTCTGACATAAAATAAATCTCAACAAATTAAAGAACTGAAATCATACAAAGAATTTTCTTTGACCACAATAGAATCAAACTAAAAAGTGATAATAGAAAGATAACAGGTAAAGTCTCTAAACATTTGGGAAATACACAACATGCTTCTAATAATTTATGAGTCCAAAAGAAATCCTCAAAGGAAAAAGAAATTATATATAACTAAATAAAAATATATCAAAATATTTGGGATGCCGCTAATGCAGAGCACAAATCTATAGTATTATATGCTTACTCTAGAAAAATGGGAAAATAACAAATCAAAAGGCTAAACTTCTACCTCAGGAAACTACAAAAAAGGCAGAATAAACCTAACGCAAGCAGAAGAAAGCTATAATAAATGTAAGAGCAAAAGTCAACAAAACTAAAATAAGAAAACTGGAGAAATCAATGAAACAAAAAACTGTTTCCCTGGGGGAAAAAAATCCATAAAATTGGTAAAGCACAAGAAAAACTGACAAAAATAAAAATAGAGAAGATACAAGTCAACAATATCACAAATGAAACTGGGGATTCCACTATAGATCTTAGGAACATTAAAAAGATAATAAGGAACAACAACATACAACATTACATTCATAAACTTAACAATGTAGAAGAAATGGACAATTCTTCAAAAACCACAAACTACTAAAATCAATGAAGACGAAACAGAAAGTTTGAATAGTCCTGTAACCTTTAAAGACATTGGATACATAATTTTATCACTACCAGAGGAGGAAATCTCCAGATGCAGATGCCTTTACTGGAGAATTCTAACAAACATTTCAAGAATAAAATGCTAACTGTACATAATCTCTTTTCAAAAATAGAAGAGGAAGAGCCACTTTTCAAATCACTTCATGAAGCCAGGACTATCTTTTTTAAAAAAGGTAAAGATAATACCAAATAGAAAAACACAGATCAATATTTCTCATGAATTTAGATGCAAAAATGCTTTAAAAATAATAACTAATTTGACAACATATAAAAAGAATTATACACCATGACCAAGTGGAATTTACTTCAGGTGTGCAAGGTCAATTCAAAAATCAATCAGAAAAAAAAGTCAAACAGTATAATTCATCATAACAACAAAAGGAGGATGAAAAAATAAATGTAAAAAAATCATTCAACAAAATGCAACCCTGCTGGCTCAGTGGTAAAGAATCTGCCTGCCAATGCAGAAGATGCAGGTTCCATCCCTGGGTAAGCAAGATCCCCTGGAGAAGGACATGGCAACCCACTCCAGTATTCTTTCTGGGAAATCCCACAGACAGAGGAGCCTGGCAGGATATGGTCCATGGGCTTGCAAGTGAAAAAGTTAAAAAGTAAAAGTGTTAATTGCTCAGTTGTGTACAACTCTTTTCGACCCCACAGACTGTTAGCCCGCCAGGTTCCTCCATCCATGGAATTCTCCAGGCAAGCAAACTGGAGTGGGTTGCCATTCCCTCCTCCAGAGGATCTTCCCAACCCAAGGATGGCAAGAGTCGAACACAACTTAGCAACTAAAACAACACCATTCATTATAAAACTGTCAGCAAGTTAGAAATAGAGGGGAACTAGATCAACTTGCTAAATATCATCTACAAAAAACCATAGCTAACATCATAACTGCTGAGAGAAATACATGTTTTTTCACTATTATCAGAAACAAGGCAAGATGTCCACTCTCAACACTCTCATATGACATAGTACCAGAAGGTCTAGCCACTGCAAAATGGCAAGGAAATAAAAATAAAAGCTAACTAAATTGGGGAAAAATAAAACAACCCCTTTGTGCAGACATGACTGTCAACATAGAAAATCCCAGGCAATCTACCTCCAAAAAACTTCCAGAACTAATAAATGTGTTCCACACGTTTGTAAGATACAAAATCATCACACAAAAATCAATTGACTGTTCATACTAACCATGAATGTGTATAAACCAAAATTTAAAATATAGTATCATTCACAACTTCTCCAAAGAAAATAAAACACTGGATTATAAATTTAAGAAGACATGCACAGGATTTGTATGCCAAAAATTACAAAATACTAAAAAAAGTAATCAAAGAACATCTAAATAAATGAAGAGGCATATCATGTTCAGGAATTGGAAGATTCTACATAGTAAACATGTCAAATCCCACTAGTTGATTTGTATATTTAATGAATTCCTGTCAAAACCCACACAAGGGTTTTGTAGAAGTAGACAAATACACTCTATTTGTTTGGCAAATTTATTTGACAAAACACAAGCACTGAAATATTTAAAACAATTTCAAAAATAAAAATATAGGAGGAGGAATTGCTCACTTTAAGGTTTACTATAGTAATCAGGACAGTGTGTATTAGTAAAAGGTGAGACACACAGGTCAATAAACATAATAGAAAACTCAGAAATAGATGCAAAAAGAAATACATCCAATTGATTCTTGTCTAAAGTGCAAAAGCAATTCAAAGAAGGAAAGAAGTCTTTTCAACAAATGATGTTGGAGCAATCAGACAGTTTGTATAGGCAAAAACCTGAAAATGGACCAAAACCTGAAACCTTAGAGGAAAGTTAACTCAAAGTGGATCATGGACTTAAGTGTAAAATTATAACACTTTAAGAATAAAGGTAAGAAAAAAATCTTTGAGGCTTAGACAAAGAATTCCTTTGAGATCTAGGTTAGACAAAGGATCTCTTAGGCACCAAAAACCCGATTCATAAAAGAAAATTTTGATAAACTTCATCTTTTCAAAATTACAACTTTTGCTCTGCAGAAGACCCTAGCAAGAAGATAAAAAGACAGTCTACAGACTAGAAGAAAATATATGCAAATCACTTATCTGACAAAGGTCTAAAAATCTAGAATTTATAAAGAACTTTCAAAACTCAGCATTAAAAATCAAGCAATTCAGTTAGAAAATATGCACAAGGCATGAACTGGAATTTCATTTCATTATAGCAAATAAGCACATGAAAAGATAATCGACATCATTAACCATCAGAGAAATGCAAATCAAAGCCACAATGAGGTGTCACCACACATCTATCTTAAAAAAGAGAAATGACTCAAATGTTGGCGAACATGCAGAGACACTGGATCACTCATACATCACTGCTAGGGATGTAAAATGGTACCACTCTGGACAACAGTTTGACAGTTTCTTATAATACTAATCATGTCCCTACCATATGGTTCAGCAATTGCACTCTTGGACAGTGAGGCCAGAGAAACGGAAACTTATATTCACACAAAAACCTGTACATGAATGTTCACAGCAGCTTTATGTCTAACTGTAAACAGCCCAGAAGTCTTTAAACAGATGAACAGTCAAACAAATTGAGTTATAGCCATACCATGGAATACTGCTGAGCAATAAAAAAGGAATAAATTATTAATATATGCAACAATTTGGATGAATCTCCAGGGAATTACGTGAAGTGAAAACAAGCCAACCTCAAAAGGTTACATGCAGCATGCTTCCATTTATATAACATGCCTGCAATGACAAAGTTCTAGAAGTAGAGAAGAGACCAGGAGCTGCCAGGGCATTGTGGGGAGTGGTGCAGGAGGGGACTGGGTGTGTCCGTAACCGGGCAACATGAGGGAACTCTTGTGTTGCTAGGAGCTCCGCTATCTTTTGGCTGTGGACTCACAAATCTGTACATGAAATAAAACTGCACACAACTAAACATTTATGCACCTATGAATACACACACACACGTGAATGAGTTCAAGTGGAACAGTAAATCTAACTAAGATCAACGGATTTCATCAATGTCAGTATCTCGGATGGGATATTGTATTATAGTCCCTGGTGGCTCACATCGTAAAGTATATCTACCTGCAATGTAGGAGACCCGAGTTTGATACCTGGATCTGGAAGATCCCCTGGAGGAGGAAATGGCAATCCACTCCAGTATTCTTGCCTGGGAAGTCCTATGGACAGAGGAGCCTGGCAGGCTACAGTCCATGGGGTCACAAAGAGTCGAAAATGACTGAGCGACTAACACTTTCACTTTTCACTGGCAACATGTTACCAAGCTTCCATTCAGGAAAACTGCATTAAGTGTCAGGTGCGATCTCTCCCTATTATTTCTTACTATTGTCTGTGAATTCACGATCATCTCAGAATAAAAAGTTCGATTTTTTTTTAATGAGTGACAAGTCTCCACTCACTCATTTTGCAGGAGGTGGTGATCAAAACCATCCCCAAGAGAAAGAAATGCAAAAAGGCAAAACAGTTGTCTGAGGAGGCTTTACAAATAGCTGAGAGAAGAGAAGCAAAAGGCAAAGGAGAAAAGGAAAGATATGTCCATGTGAATGCAGAGTAGAATATTCCAAAGAATAGCAAAGAGAGACAAGAAGCCTTCCACAATGAACAATATAAAAAAATGGAGGAAAACAATAGAATGGGAAAGACTAGAGAAATTTCAAGAAAATTAGAAATAACAAAGGAACATTTCACGCAAAGATGGGCACAATAAAGGACAGAAATGGTATGGACCTAAGAGAAGCAGAAGATATTAAGAAGCAGTGGCAAGAATACACAGAAGAACCACACAAAAAAGATCTTCATGACCCAGATAATCACAATGGTGTAATTACTCACCTAGAGCCAGACATCTTGGAGTGTGAAGTCAAGTGCGTCTTAGGAAGCATCACTACAAACAAAGCTAGTGGAGATGATGGAATTCCAGCTGAGGTATTTCAAATCCTAAAAGATGATGCTGTTAAATGCTGCACTCAATATATCAGCAAATTTGGAAAACTCAGCAGTGGTCACAGGACTGGAAAAGGTTAATTTTCATTCCAATCCCAAAGAAGGTCAATGCAAAAGAATCTTCAAAGTACTGCACAATTGCACTCATTTCACATGCTAGCAAAGTAATGCTCAAAATTCTCCAAACTAGGCTTCAACAGTACATGAATGGAGAATTTCCAGATGTTCTAGCTGGATTTAGAAAAGGCAAAGGAACCAGAGATTAAATTGCCAACATTCGTTGGATCACAGAAAAAGCAAAAGAATTCCAGAAAAACAACTACTTCTGCTTTTTTGACTATGCTAAAACTTTTGACTGTGTGGATCACAACAAAGTTTGGAAAATTCTTAAAGAGATGGGAATACCAGACCACCTTACCTGCCTCCTGAGAAACTTGTACGCAGGTCAAGAAGTAACAGAACTGGACATGGAACAACAGACTGGTTCCAAATTGGGAAAGGAGTACATCAAGGATATATATTGTCACCCTGCTTATTTAACTTATATGCAGAGTACATCATACAAAATGCCAGGCTAGATGAAGCAAAGGCTAGAATCAAGACTTCAGGGAGAAATATCAATAACCTGATATGCAGATGATACCACCCTTATGGGAGAAAGTGAAGAGGAGCTAAAGAGCCTCTTGATGAAGATGAAAGAGGAGAGTGAAAAGCTGGCTTAAAACTCAACGTTCAAAAAATGAAGATCATGGCATTGGGTCTGATCACTTCATGGCAAATAGATGGGGAAACAATGGAAAAAGTGACTGACTGTTTTTCCTGGGTTCCAAAATCACTGCAGATGGTGACTGCAGCCACGAAATTAAAAGACACTTGCTCCTTGGAAGAAAAGCTATGACAAACCTAGCTAGTGTATTAAAAAGCAGAGACATTATTTGACGACAAAGGTCTGTCTGGTCAAAGCTATGGTGTTTTCAGTAGTAATATATGGATGTTAGAGTTGGATGATAAAGAAAGCTGAGTGCCGAAGAATTAATGTTTTTGAATTGTCTTTGAGAAGACTCTTAAGAGTCCCTTGCACTGCAAGGAGATCCAACCAGTCCATCCTAAAGGAAATCAGTCCTAAATATTCATTGGAAGGACTGATGCTGAAGCTGAAGCTCCAATACTTTGGCCACCTGATGCAAATAGTTGACTCATTAGAAAAGACCCTGATGCTAGGAAAGATTGAAGGCAGGAGGAGAAGGGGACGACAGAGGATGAGACGGTTGGATGGCATCACTGACTCAAGGGACCTGAGTTTGAGCAGGCTCCAGGAGTTGGTGAAGGACAGGGAAGCCTGGTGTGCTGCAGTCCATGGGGTCACAAAGATTCAGACGCAACTGAGCAAACAGATAATAGTGTTCATTCAACAGAAGCTCATGGTCTTAGAAGAGGACAAACATTTAAAGAAACAGCTAAACTTGAGTGTGATAACTTTCAAGTGTGTGCGATCAATGCAGGGACGAAGTGGATGTGACTCTGACAGGTGAGCTGACACTTTATGACATGTGAAGACATGTAGGGGAAACAGAACTGGAAGGATGGAACTAATGTCCTGTCTCCACTGTGGACACGCACTCACACACACAGAAGAACTGACCAGAGAAGCATCATAAAGAGGGGATTTTGTCCAGATAATGAATCTAGCAAAGGGTGCCACTGACTTGTCAATACTTTTTTTAAAAGTAAGATGATATACACTGTAGACACAAGGACACCAAAATAAATGACCACAGACAAGCTCCTTTCTGGAAAGTATTGGTAGCAAGATATAATTTGAGGCAAATTGAATAGCATCCCATACGGGTCCTCTTAGGATAGGAAGCCCCAAATCAGTAACCAGTAAGTAGCATCACAAAAGGAGCTTAATGCAGTCATACCACCTTGCCATCCAGCCATCAGACAGACAGAGGCACCAGAATTTTAACGGAGAAGTTGCTGACTGGACTGCCTCAGTCCCCAGAGGCCCTTTGCATCCTATCTGAGTCTGTGGTCTCTTTGACCTTCTGATGCCAACTTTGATCATCCTCTTCTCCAGCTTGAGAAAACACTATGACAATAACAGTAACTAATAATTATTAAGTGCTAGTAGGAAGCATTGTGAGAAGGAAATGGCAATCCACTCCAGTGTTCTAGCCTGGAGAATCCCAGGGATGGGGGAGCCTGGTGGGCTGCCGTCTATGGGGTCGCACAGAGTCGGACACGACTGAAGTGACTTAGCAGCAGCAGCAGCAGCAAGCATTGGGCTTCCCCGGTGGTGCTAGTGGTAAAGAACCCACCTGCCAACACAGGAGATGTTAAGAGACTGGGGTTCGATCTCTGGATCGGGAAGATCCCCTGGAGGAGGGCATGGCAACCCACTCCAGTATCCTTGCCTGGAGAATCCCATAGATAGAGGAGCCCGGCAGGCTACAGTCCATAGAGTCGCAAAGAGTCGAACATGACCGAAGTGACTTAGCATGCAGCAGCAAGCATTAGTCAATGAATGAAACTCATTTAATGCATTATTTCAGTTCATTATTCATGTTACGTGATCAAAGATAAGCATCCCAGAGGACATAAGGGCAAACAGAAGAAAACCCTGGAAAAATGTTGTGAAACTTTGGAGCAAATAACAAGCTGGAACATGACTGTCCACATTCGAGGACAAATTTAAAAGAGAATGAGTACCACCTCCACCACCACAAGAAGCTTATGAAAAGAATGTGGAACTTTGAAGGAGGATTTAAACATAACATACAACAAGCAGAGGAGGATCATATTTTCAAGAAAAACTGCTTGGGAAATTTTAGATACCATCTGCTTTTCGCTCTCAAGGAAATCACAGAAAACACAGACCTTGTAAAATAAGAAGAAATAATAAGGCAATTTACTGCAGGAAAAATAAAAGAGAATGCTGATAGAGTTAGGGAATTAATTCCAGAAAAGAAATAATGGTTTGCAGAATTAAAACATTAAAGGGGCTAAAGAGCTGCATTGACAATACAGGAAACGTCAGCACCTTGTTGAGCAAAACAAATTGAAGAAGCTCTTTCTGAATGCACAAGAAAAAGGAAAGGAGATAAAACTAATTAGAAATGACTTTCATAGTGATTCCTATAGATATGTTGATGACAGTGATGCAAAATAGAGACCCTGAGGGAGAACACAGGACCGATGGGATAGAAACTATCTGACCACAGCCAGAATGATACAGTCGGTCCTCACTTCATACTGATGAGGCAGACACTTTTTATAAGCTACATTCTATAGACAAGGCAATGGCAACCCACTCCAGTACTCTTGCCTGGAAAATCCCATGGACAGAGGAGCCTGGTGGGCTACAGTTCACAGGGTTGCAAAGAGTCAGACACTGCGCGATCAACCAATCACAGACGAGGAAACCGAAGCCTTAATAACCTAGGTATCTGCTTAGGATTATAAGGCTTAGAAACAGAGCTGGAATTCACAGCCAGAGGCTAGTCTGCCTCTGGAGAAGGGACAGGGAAACCGAGAGAGCAAGACAGAGGAAGAAGAGAAACCAGAGGCACAAACAGAAGGAACCCAAAAACTACAAAATGGAAGGGCTTGTTTTTTAATCATAGGAAAAAAGTGAAAATACAGCTCCATCTGGACACACCTTGATACTTGAGTTGGTTCTAGGACCCCCACTATTGATACACATCAAAGCAAATAAAAGCTGTGCTTTCTGAACTTTCTGGATCCCTCTCCTACCCACCCAATCTTTCCCCATCTGAGGATATGGAAGCTGCAGATAAGAACAGCCAGCTGTATGCAGTTTTGATGAAACACTGTTGTAACCAGGAGACTGTATAGACTAGTAAACTGAAACTCCCTTGTTAAAGCAACAAAAAAGAAATTCTCTTGACTGAAACTGACCAAGGAAATGAAGCCCTTGTTTACCTTTCAAGAAAGAAAAAAATAAAGTCTGTAAGAGAACTCGATAAAATAAGGAATGAATTAAAAATATAAAAATAAAATCCTCCCCTGTGGGTAAGGCATGTCATAAAAGAACCAAACTCATGAATTGAGTGCGGAAAACATCTGCATGTAAAATTCCCCAGACCTCCAGCACAATACAACGCCTGCAAAACACTGAGGGCTTGAGAAACGCTGGCTCCATCACGCCTAACGGTGGTACAAGGGAGGAACTCTCGATACAGCCAAGAACAGGGAAAGGAAATTGTCTCAAGTTTTACTTTCACATCATTCTGGGAATTTGGGGCAATGTGAAAGTATAAGACAAAGCAACAGATAAATTTTGGAAAGGAAGAAGTAACTATAATACTATTGTTGGATCATTCATACCACTTAAAAATCCAGATTCCACTAAACTTACTATAATTGTTCAGTTGGGGGTCCGCAATACATATCATTAAGTTATTATAGATTAAATTATACATATAACTTAAAATCCACTAGCTTCTCCATATGGCAATAATATCCAGTTAAAAAACATAATACCTGATCACCGCATTCAGAAGAGCAACAAAAAATGTAAAACATCTTGAAATAACTTTATAGAAAAATGCACACAACTCAGGTGAAAAATACTTATCCTTTGATGGAAAACATAAAGTGAATAGAATATACTGTTATACAAGCCAGGTTCTTAGATAAGACGACTCAATACTGTATCGATTGGTGTTAAGTCCTTAAACATTAATCTACACATTTAATACCACTGACTGAAATCCAAAAGCGATTTTACTTGAAACTTGATAACATGATTCTAAAAATTATCAGCAAGCAAAAGAAGATCAGAATAGTCCAAAAAACAGTGCAAAAGACTCAGCGGAAAAGGTGCAGTCTTAGCAAATAAAATATACAATAACAACAACAACAAAATTATTTCTAAGACCATAACAGAGGTAGATCAATGGAATGAAATTAAAAAAAAGAAAGAAAATGACCCAAATATATATGTTAAGTGTGCCCTAAAGATATTTCAGATAAGTAGAAAAAGAAGAATATTTTTAATACCTAAATTTAGATAAAAGACAAGGTAACTTATAAATGAATAAACAATTTAAAAATAAATTATAAAAATAAACAGAAGAAAATTTAAATCTTATATCAGTTATTATTTTGTTTACTATTTAGAATGGGGGTTCCCAGGTGGCGCTAGTGTTAAAAGACCTCACCTGCCACTGCAGGAGACATAACAATTCCTAAGTTGGCAAGATCCCCTGGAGGACGGCATGGCAACCCACTCCAGTTTTCTTGCCTGGAAAATCCCATGGACAGAGTAGTCTGGCAGGCTAAGCCCATGGGGTTGCAAAGAGTCAGACACAATGGAAAAAGAGCGGGACACAGCTGAGCGACTTAGCATGTACACAAGCACGCACCCAAATGGCAAGGTTTTTAACTAATTAGCCCTAGTGCCTTGGGAAGCTTGTAGTATGTAGTAACTGAGTAAAAATTACATGCTAACTAAATAACAAAGAATATCAGATTATGAAAAGTATACAATGTAAAAGAAATACACATAAAATGTAAGACAAGTTAAATTTTGTCTTCATCAAAAAAGCGAATAAAATTATATGACAGAAGGGTAAAATATCTGCAACCCTAAAAGCTGACTCAGTTCAGTTCAGTTCAGTTCAGTCGTGTCCGACTCTTTGCAACCCCATGAATTGCAGCACGCCAGGCCTCCCTGTCCATCACCAACTCCTGGAGTTCACCCAAACCCACGTCCATCGAGTCGGTGATGCCATCCAGCCATCTCATCCTCTGTCGTCCCCTTCTCCTCCTGCCCCCAATCCCTCCCAGCATCAGAGTCTTTCCCAATGAGTCAACTCTTCACATGAGGTGGCCAAAGTACTGGAGTTTCAGCTTTAGCATCATTCCTTCCAAAGAACACTCCCTACGATTAAATGACTAGCTTTCATAAAACAGTAAGAATAAAAAGGGACAACGATGATGTCCAAAAGAAAACATGCTAATGACCAATAAACATTTTAAATGTGTCACATCATAAACACAAAAGAAATCATATAAAAAGTGAAATGTAATTTGTTTCTCCTTTGACTGGCAAGGAGTGATCATACTCTGCGGAAACTCTTGTGCCAGGAAGCTAAAATAAATTTTGGTATGACTTTTCTGGAGAGTAATGAAAATGTATCAAATTTTATATGAACATGCCCATTTAGCAGCAATTCCATTTCACAGAAATTGTCCTATAGAAAGGCCTGCACAAATACAGTATCCAGACAAATAGGAACATGGATTTTTGATGCATTGCTATCATAATAATAAAAGTACCACAACGTAAATGCCTCTGATATCAAATTAGGCTACATCAACACAACGGAATAAGGTGTGTTTTGTTACATACACTGGTCAGTCAGAACTACATGAATACGATCTGTGATAAGCTGGGCAAAAGACAGGAAGTTACTGAGCAGTATGGTCATCTTGCCTGCGTGTCTATACAACAACTGTTCTCAATTTGTGGTTCCCCAGGCCAGCATCATCAGCATCACCTGAGAGTTTGTCTGAAATGTCAGTGCTCAGGCCTTACCCCACACCTGCTGCTGCTGCTAAGTCGCTTCAGTCGTGTCCGACTCTGTGCGACCCCATAGACGGCAGCCCACCAGGCTCCCCCGTCCCTGGGATTCTCCAGGCAAGAACACTGGAGTGGGTTGCCATTTCCTTCTCCAATGCATGAAAGTGAAAAGTGAAAGTGAAGTCGCTCAGTCGTGTTCGACTCTTAGCGACCCCATGGACTGCAGCCCATCAGGCTCCTCCGTCCATGGGATTTTCCAGGCAAGAGTACTGGAGTGGGGTGCCATTGCCTTCTCCATACCCCACACCTACTGAATCATAAACTTCAGAAATGAGATGCAGAAATCAGTGTTTGAACAAGCCCTCCAAGACATTCTAAATGCACACTAAACGTTGAGAACCAATAGCAAGACAGACACCTGAAAGACAGATACCAAACTGTATAGAAAAACTGCCTTAGGGTATAGTTTCAAGGGAAATTTCATTTTTCCTCTTTATATATTTTGATATTCCAATGATGCATATTGCACTTAAAATTAGGAAAATTATTTCTATCAGAGAGAGAAAGAAGGGAAGAGAGAGAGTGGGAAAAAGACTGAGAGAGAGACGTATGACTAACCAATAGAAAAATGGACAAGAGATTTAAATAAGTGGTGAGATTCCCACAAAAAGGCCAAAAAATTTCTAACAAAGAAATTTGATAAAAAATTTCTAACAAAACATACTAAATTGAGTGTATGTTTTACACACTCAATTTGACTAGAATTAAAATAAATCTGTATTAAAATGTAGCAGTTGTTCCCATTTATCTGATAAGTATCATTAGGAAAAATACTAAAGCTGTATGAATTCATAGCTATAGTGGACTCAGAGGCTTCGGGCAAATGAGAAAGTACCGGGGAATTTATAGCAGAAAGTGTACAACTGGTCATGTATTGGGCCCAGTAACCCAAATTCTAAGGATTTCTCCTAGTTAAATATTTGAGGGTATATTTTTCAATAACAATAAAATACTGAAAGCATTCTGAATATTCTACCATATAAAATTGATTAAAAGAACCATGTTATACAGTGCTATTGTAACAATTATTTCATCAAAAAGGATGGTATGACTATAGATATATGGATATAGAAATATAATAATATGTAGACTATCCAGAAAAAATGTACCTGTCAACATTAAGAATTTAATATGTTAGGAGGTATTCTAAGAACTTTGTAACAGAATAATTCACTCAATCCTAACAACCATATGAGAAAGTAAAACCACCACTTTACAGCTGAAGAAATGCATTTGGAGAGTTGGAATAACCTGCCTAAGACCACCAAGATATGAGCAATGAGGCCAGCTTGCGCTGTCAGCGTCCACATATAATGCAGGTAATATGATTTGTGTTGTTGGTGATGATTCACGGACAAAAGTCTGAAAGGTTAGCCACTAAAACAAGAACAATGGTTATCTCTGGGTCACAGAATCAAAGGTAATTTAAATTTTGTTTCCTTCCAGTTTATCTTTTGTCTCTGAAGGTTATATAAGACTTGTGATAAATATTTAACTGGGGACATTTTTTTTTTTTGGTATATTAACAGAAAAGAATGAGTAAGAGCTCACTATGAGGGCAAGCCCTACAAAATCCAGCCAGCAGAGAAAGAACCTTTGAAAGGCAGAGAGTTTTAAAAAGAAATGGTACTTTAAAGTAACAATGAGGCTCTGAATGTGGGTGGCATGGAAACCACTTATAACACCATCATCATCTCACTTCAAGACTGCAGCTACAAAAAAAAAAAAAGGTAAAGCTCAGGAAAATTGTGGCTCCAGCCTGCTCTGTGAAAACTAAAATGGCAACGTATCCTCATTGAAGAGACTCCTACAACTGGGGTATTCAAATTGCACAGGACCTCTCTGTTTCATATATACCACCACCAAGATTATACTTGGATTCTTCCAGAAAGCCTTTATTGGCTCATTCAAGAGGTCACATATGTTAATACCTGTGCTATGGAATCAACAATCTCAACTCAATGTCCAGGGAAATGGTGAAGGAGTAAGACAGGTGAGCATTCCTGATGTATACAGGTCTCCGCATGAGACTATATCATACACAATCACGGCTCCAAGAGAGGACTGGAGGCAAACATCGGGATGCTTCAGAACCTTATATGGCTCAGCGCTTCCCAAATGCCAGCAGTCAATGATCAGATTCCTCCACTCAAGCCATCCTGGGGCATCCAGTCCCCTTTTTTGTGGGTGAATGTGTCCTTGTAGATTATATGATTGCTCAGTTTTCACTGCTTCTCCTGTGGAAGGCTTATTTTTCTCCACCTCACTGATGTTGGGCTTCCCTGGTGGCTCAGATGGTAAAGAATCTGCCTACAATGTGGGACACTGGGGTTTGATCCCCAGGTTGGGAAGATCCCCTGGAGAAGGGACTCTAGTATTCTTGACTAGAGAATTTCATGGACAGAGGACCCTGGTGGGCTACAGTCCATGGGGTCACAAAGAGTGGACACGACTGAGCAACTAACACCACTGATGTCAAAACTGTCTGTGTGACTTTCTTTGGCCAATAAAATAAAAGTGGAAGTTTCACATAAACACTTAAACTTTAAGTCACTTGTACCTACAGCATTCAGCTGCTATGTCCTCTTATCTCTCTGCCATAAAACTATTGATACAGCAGCTCTCTTAGCCTGAATTCTAGAGCAAATAAGTTATGTAGCATAATTACAGGAGACCCAAAATGGACATGAAGTGTGAGAAATAAATCTTGGTGGTTGTTAAGCCAGGGACTTTGGGGCAGTTTGTTACTGCAGCATGTCTCAGTATAAACTGACTTATACATTATCATATCCATGCTTCCATATTTGGAGATGCACTCAACACCAAGACTCACTTCTTCTAGGAGCTCTGTGACCACTGTCTGCATTGTCAGAGATTAAAAAAAGCTGGACTGTGTGCCTCTTCTGTGTTGGAATTGAAAGAGTTTTGAACTCTCCCTTGAATTTGATGGTTTACATCACTAGTCCCACTCTGGCACAAAATGGCAGGCTGATGTCCCTGTCCCTTCCATCTAGCCCAAGCTCACCATGCAATTATATCAAAAACCTCTCCTTTATCCCAGGATGTCACACACCCTCTGTCACTTCTGTGATGACAGGATATGGGACGCAATGGACAGCTTCCCCAACAGAGAATGACGTGGCCTTCAGACAGCAGCCAAAAGATGACAAAACAGGAAATCCCTTGTTCCAGCCAATATCCTCGAGGGCCTGTGGTTTCTCCCGCCTTGCATAAAGAAATTTACAGTTTGAGTAACACTGTTTTCTAGGAATCTAGGATTCTGGCTGTTATTCATGGTTCTACCCATCGACAACAAAGCATAGTTGTCACTGGCAATAAAATGCAAGCATCTGAATGGTTTTTGAGCAGTACTTTTGGATCTCTGCAAACCTATCATTGACTATTACAGGGGAAGACTTGGAAGAAAATGAAAATGTAGGGAGCACTGGGAATGGTCAAGAAGCACCAGTCACAACAACAGGAAAAACAATACTAACATTAGTATTAAATATTAAATATAACACCTAATAACAGCTCGTGTTGGATGGTACATGGTTTTCCAAGGTCCCCACATGTGTTAGTTCTTTTGCCATTCCTAACTTACCTGAAAATAAGGCACAATTTATTATCCATACTTTAAAGATGACAAAGTTAGGAGATTAAAAAAGTAACTTGCAAAGAATCATATCATAACTTAATGAAATATTTTAAATTTGAATATGGATCTCAGCATCAGAGTCTGAGAACCAGTTCATCATATTATATTGCCTGAGATTAAGGAAACAAATAAATACCAATACTTGGGCATTCTTCCTTATCTAGAATCTTCTTTCAAGAAAAGTAACGAAGATGAAGGAGAAAAATTTGCTACGTAGATGGCTTTGTTTTGAGTCCAAACAATGTACTTTTTCACTGTATGATCCTGAATAAACCATTTCATCACTCCTAAAAGACGTTACCTCATTTACAGAATGAAGAAAATGATTCTCATTTTATAATATTGCAATGAAAATAAAAACTGGTAATGAATGGGAACCACTATAAACTCCAAAATGCTAGTCATTTATAATACATAGTTCATTTTCGCAATGCCATAATTGGTTGCTCAGTGGCAGCAATGAGCTCATATTGACCAGTACTATTAAACCAAAGGCAGGACATCTGAGTATAATATCAAATTCAAAGCATCCAGTGTCTTCTACACCATAGGAGCTTGTAAGAGACCAACATTCCCACCAAGAACGATGATAAAAAAGAAATCAGTAACATATCAAAAGTCATTTGCTTGAAAGCATCAGAGTTTCTGTGGAAGCCAAAATTTAAAATCCAGACCCAGTGAAAAGGAAAGCTCACTGAGGTGAGCCCAACTTTCTGAACGCTGATGTTGACAGGACGTCTGTCAGTTCTTGCCACAAGTTAGGAAGCAGAAAGGATAAGTAGGTTAACAAGGGATAGAAACCAAAAAAGATACAGGTAATTGCACAGGGCTCTGGTCAAAATAAGCTGGAGTTGAGGGTTGCCAAGTTAGCCAGAACTTGAGGAGCAAAGATCAGAGACAGAAGGAAAGAGCAGAGATCTGAGACCCATACTCAGTATCAGTTTTCTTCCTGAGGCATTTATCTATAAATGTCACAGAAAAGAAGGTTAAGAAGCCAAACTAAAAGAGATAAAAAGGGGTTTTGACAGTCTCACAGTGCTAGAGAGACAAAAATTAGATTTGAAGATCTGCCAAGGGGACCAGTTCTATGAAATGTGATAAGCTCTAAGTCGGGACCCTAGGATTAAGGTTGAGCAAAAGGTAGATGGGGCCTTATAAAGAATTCAATCCAACTTCAAGTCAGCTCTAACCATGATGGTATGAGATGATCTGTCCTCTGCTGTCTGCTAAAGAAAAAGGTGAATCTTCTTTGAAGAGCAGGAACACCATCCAGAAATTCTACAATTTGACATCCATAATAACCAACATTAAACTGAAATCACCAGATGTATCAAAAAGTAGTATCCATGAGAAATAACTAAGCGATAAAAAGAAACCCACTAGTGACTTAGTTATTGGAGTTATAAGACTCAGATTTTAAACTGTGATCAGAATGCCCAATAAAATAGATGTTAGACAAGTTGACCAAATAACTGAAATATATTTTAAAAAGTAAAATGGGAATTCTAGAGCTGAAAACTACAATAACTGAAATTTAGAACACAGAGGGCAGGTTAAATGGCAGATGGGACATAAGTGAAGAGAGCTGAAAGACACATGAGTAGAAATACTCAAAATAAAGCACAAAAAGCAAAACGAGGTGAGAAGTACATAAAAGAAAATGAAAGATCTATCTATGTCTATATCTACATGCTCAGTCGTGTCCAACTCTTTGCTACCCCATGGACTGTAGCCTGCCAGGCTCTGCTGTCCATGGGATTTTCTAGGCAACCTGGAATGGGTTGCTGTTTCCTCCTCCAGGGGATCTTCTCAACCAGGGATTGAACCTATATTTCCCATGGCTTCTGCAAAGGCAGGTGGATTCTTTACCACTGAGCCTCCTGGGAGGCCTACAAAAATGATTACCATGTATTGTATTTGAGATCTCAAAGAGCAAAATAGAAAGAACAGGCCCAGATCAATATTTGAATAGGTAATAACTCAGAATTTTCTAAAACTGATGAATGGCATTGAAGCCATTAAAGAAGTGATACAAAGGACACCAACAAAGAAAACTACACCTACATATCTCATATTTAAATGACTCCAAATGAAAGAAATAGAAAATCTCAAAGCATGCAGTTGAGGGTACATCTTCAAAGGAGTAAACTTTAGACGAGCAACTGATTTTCAAATAAAACAATGAAAACCAAACACAGTAGAATGCCACCTTGAAAGTAGAGAAGGAAACAACCATCAACCTAAAATTTTATACTTAGGGAGAACATTCTCCACTAAAGAATTAAGTGAAATAAGTGAAATGGATTAACTGAATAAAGGTGAAATAAAAATATTTCCAAACATACAATACTTCAGAAAACTTAGTGCCAACAAACCTTCACCAAGAAAATACTATAAGAAATTATTCAGGAAGAAGGAAAATAATTTCACACAGAAACAAGAAATGTAGAAAGGAATTTTAAAGTTTAAATATGAGAATTAACTTACTGAAACATGTACAGTAAGTATAAAGTTTTGTAGTATATGTCATATGATTCACTTGCTCAGTTGTGTCCAACCCCTGTCCATGGGATTTTTCAGGCAAGGATACTGGAGTGGGTTGCCATTACCTCCTCCAGATCTTCATGACCCAGGGATGGAACTTGGGTTTCCTGCATTGCAGAAGGATTCTTTCCTGCTGGGCCAGAATTCAAATACATGACAACAATAACATAAAGGCTAGAGGGGTAGAAGAACTTAAAGTATTCCATAATCCTAGTATTATTTGTGAACTGATTAATATTAGGCTATTAACAATTCAAAGATTCATGTTTAACCCCTAGGGAATCCATAAACTAACAGAAGGGGCAAATGTGATATTTTTGTAAAATGTTGAGCTAATGAAAAAGTAATCAAACATAGAAAGAGAAAGAAATATAAAACACTGGGAAAATTAAAATTAAATATTTATGTAAAAACAGCATCTCAGTAATTAAATTAAATATAAACAGTTTAAATGCACTTCTTTAAGGTATGCTGAATTAAAATAAAAAACTATACACTGATTTTATGAGACATACTTTTAATATAAGAACACATAAAGGCTGACTGTAAAGGGCTGGAAAAACTTACATCTTGCAAACACTAAATCTTGATGTAGCTATAGTTATAAAAGGCAAGGTAGACTTTAAAGCAAGAGATGTAACTAAAGATAAAGAAGTATATCTCATACAAATAAAATGACCAATCCTCCCAGAAGACACAAACATTTTAAATTAGTCTGCAACAAATAGCATAACACCAAATATATAAAGCAAAAAATATATGCCTAAAAGAAGAAAAAACAAACACATAAATACAATATAAGACTTTAACAAACTTTTTCAGTAACTAACAGTAAATAGTAAAACAAGCAAAGCAAAACACCAGAAAAAAGTTTTTAAATCTTATCATGACTAACACTAGTTACCTAAATGAAATATACAGAATGCTTCACTTAACAATGACATAATAAAACAAAAAATTTTCAAATGCATGTGTTTATTAAAATTTATCATATTCTGGATCATAAAGTAAGTCCAAGCAAATATAATTTGAGTATAATGTTTGACTACATTAGAATTCAGCAAAAAATCAATAATTAAATAAAATCTAGGAAATTAGAAATGTTTAAGGACTAAGCAATATATCTGTAAATAACCATGGTGAAAGAACTTATTAACATAGAAATTAGAAAATAGTTTCCTCTGAATCTTAATAAAAATAAAATTGGTAGAATGCAGCTCATGCTGTAATTGGAGGGAAATTTATAACCTTAAATGCACCTACTAGAGAAGAAGAAAAGCTGAAAACAATAATCTATAATTTAGTTCAAAAAATTTTTAAAAAGTAAACTGAAACAGAAGAAACTAAATAATAAAAGCAAATTTAATACTAAAATAGAGAAAATCAAAGAAGGTAGTTCTTCGAAAACAAACCAAAAAAACCCATGCAAGTTCATAAACACCTAACAGACAGTCAAGAAAAAAGAGTAAGAGCATAAATTACAATATCAAGAGCAAAAGGAGCATCAAGTCACAAAAAAATCAGTCTCCTAAGGCAAAAGAAGTAAAACCAAAATAAACAAATGGGACCTAATTAAAAGATTTTGCACAGCAAAGGAAACCATCAATAAAACAAAAAGACAAGTTGTTGAATGGAAGAAAATATTTTCAAATAATATGACCAATGAGGGGTTACTGTCCAAAATATATAAATAGTTCATACAACTCAATATCAAACAAATAACTCATTCTTTAAAAATGGGTAGAAGACCAGAATAGACATTTTTCCAAAAAGATGTACAGAAGACCAACAGTCACATGAAAAGATGCTCAACTTCAATCACTAATAATCAGAGATATGCAAATCAAAACTGCAATGAGATGTCACCTCACAGCTGTCAAAATGGCTATCATCAAAAATTCTACAAATAACAAATGCTGGCAAGGATGTGATAAAAAGGGAACCCCTGTACACCGTTGGGAGGAAACATAAATTGGTGCAGCCTCTATGGAAACAGTATGGAGGTTCTTCAAATAACTAAAAATAGAACTACCATATGATCTAGCAATTCCACTCCTATATATATACATATGTCTGAACAAACAAAGCCACTGGTTTGAAAAGATACATAAACCCCCAATGTTCATAGCAACATTATTCATAAGACATCAAGATATGAAAATGATTTAAGTGTCCACTAACAGATGAGTGGGTAAAGAAGATGTAGTGTGTATATATATAATTCCATATATACACTGATATACATATAATCCATTTCCATATATACATATATAAATATATATAATTTCATATATATATATATCCATATCCACATATCCATATATATTATCCCAGGCAAGAATACTGGAGTGAGTTGCCATTTCCTCCTCCAGGGGATCTTCCTGACCCAGGGACTGAACCCAGGTCTTCTGCATTGGAGGCCGATTCTTAATCATCTGAGCCACCAGGGAAGTCATATATTATATATATGTCTATATATTATATATAGAATTTCATATATACATGTGGAGAGGGAAAGAAAGCACGATAAGATGGGATAGAGGATTAAGAGGTAAAATAAATTATCTACATGGATATATTGTACAGCACAGGGAATACAGCCAGTATTTATA
The DNA here is from genome assembly GCF_029378745.1 of Bos indicus. Taxonomy (NCBI): domain Eukaryota; kingdom Metazoa; phylum Chordata; class Mammalia; order Artiodactyla; family Bovidae; genus Bos; species Bos indicus. The sequence goes on along the minus strand of NC_091784.1, from coordinate 24,466,157 downwards.
ATAACTTTAAATGAAATTTAATCCATAAAAATTCTGAATCACTACGTGTACAACGGAAACTAACATAATACTGTAAGTCAATTATACCTCCATAAAAAAGCAAAAAACAGCAACAGCATTAAAAATCCTACAGACGTTTAAAAGAGATTGTGAGAATGTTAAGAACACTTTGAGAATTCAGATTAATGAAAACACTCCTAGAACAACAAAAATTTGAAAACAAGTCTGTGACATTAATTAAAAAGTCCTCAGCTAAAATTGGGGACTTCCCACATGGTACTAATGGAAAAGAATCCGCCTGCCAAAGCAGGAGATGTAACAGAGGTGGCCAGATACCTGGGTTGGGAAGATCCCCTAGAGAAGGGCATGGCAACTCACTCCAGTATTCTTGCCTGGAGAATACTATGGACAGAGGAGCCTGGCGGGCTACAGTCCAGAGGGTCAGAGTCTGACACAACTGCAGCAACTTAGCACTCATGCAGCTAAAATTAGAGACCAAACAGGCCTGGAGGGAAAGTTCTCATACCCAGCCATACATTGACAATTACTTCAAACAGGAAGAGACTTATGCATACACGCATGCAACACACATTTCCTACAAGAAGATGCTGCCTACTTTACTATCCAGCAGGAAGCACACCCTCTGACCATGAACTCCTTACTGTCAAATTCAGACTTAAATTGAAGAAAGTAGGGAAAACCACTAGACCATTCAGGTATGACCTAAATCAAATCCCTTATGATTATACAATGGAAGTGAGAAATAGATTTAAGGGCCTAGATCTGATAGATAGAATGCCTGATGAACTATGGAATGAGGTTCGTGACATTGTACAGGAGACAGGGATCAAGACCATCCCCGTGGAAAAGAAATGCAAAAAAGCAAAATGGCTGTCTGGAGAGGCCTTACAAATAGCTGGGAAAAGAAGAGAAGCGAAAAGCAAAGGAGAAAAGGAAAGATATAAACATCTGAATGCAGAGTTCCAAAGAATAGCAAGAAGAGATAAGAAAGCCTTCTTCAGCAATCAATGCAAAGAAATAGAGGAAAACAACAGAATGGGAAAGACTAGAGGTCTCTTCAAGAAAATCAGAGATACCAAAGGAACATTTCATGCAAAGATGGGCTCGATAAAGGACAGAAATGGTATGGACCTAACAGAAGCAGAAGATATTAAGAAGAAATGGCAAGAATACACAGAAGAACTGTACAAAAAAGATCTTCATGACCCAGATAATCACGATGGTGTGATCACTGACCTAGAGCCAGACATCCTGGAATGGGAAGTTAAGTGGGCCTTAGAAAGCATCACTACGCACAAAGCTAGTGGAGGTGATGGAATCCAGTTGAGCTATTCCAAATCCTGAAAGATGATGCTGTGAAAGTGCTGCACTCAATATGCCAGCAAATTTGGAAAACTCAGCAGTGGCCACAGGACTGGAAAAGGTCAGTTTTCATTCCAATCCCAAAGAAAGGCAATGCCTTTCTCAAACTACCGCACAATTGCACTCATCTCACACGCTAGTAAAGTCATGCTCAAAATTCTCCAAGCCAGGCTTCAGCAATATGTGAACCGTGAACTTCCTGATGTTCAAGCTGGTTTTAGAAAAGGCAGAAGAACCAGAGATCAAATTGCCAACATCTGCTGGATCATGGAAAAAGCAAGAGAGTTCCAGAAAAGCATCTATTTCTGCTTTACTGACTATGCCAAAGCCTTTGACTGTGTGGATTACAATAAACTGTGGAAAATTCTGAAAGAGATGGGAATACCAGACCACCTGATCTGCCTCTTGAGAAATTTGTATGCAGGTCAGGAAGCAACAGTTAGAACTGGACATGGAACAACAGACTGGTCCCAAATAGGAAAAGGAGTTCATCAAAGCTGTATATTGTCACCCTGTTTATTTAATTTATATGCAAAGTACATCATGAGAAACCCTGTACTGGAAGAAACACAAGCTGGAATCAAGATTGCCGGGAGAAATCTCAATAACCTCAGATATGCAGATGACACCACCCTTATGGCAGAAAGTGAAGAGGAACTAAAAAGCCTCTTGATGAAAGTGAAAGTGGAGAGTGAAAAAGTTGGCTTAAAGCTCAACATTCAGAAAACTAAGATCATGGCATCCAGTCCCATCACTTCATGGGAAATAGATGGGGAAACAGTGGAAACAGTGCCAGACTTTATTTTTCTGGGCTCCAAAATCACTACAGATGGTGACTGCAGCCATGAAATTAAAAGATGCTTACTCCTTGGAAGGAAAGCTATGACCAACCTAGATAGCATATTCAAAAGCAGAGACATTACTTTGCCAACAAAGGTTCATCTAGTCAAGGCTATGGTTTTTCCTGTGGTCATGTATGGATGTGAGAGTTGGACTGTGAAGAAGGCTGAGGGCTGAAGAATTGATGCTTTTGAACTGTGGTGTTGGAGAAGACTCTTGAGAGTCCCTTGGACTGCAAAGAGATCCAACCAGTCCATTCTGAAGGAGATCAGCCCTGGGATTTCTTTGGAAAGAATGATGCTAAAGCTGAAACTCCAGTACTTTGGCCACCTCATGCGAAGAGTTGACTCATTGGAAAAGACTCTGATGCTGGGAGGGATTGGGGGCAAGAGGAGAAGGGGACGACGGAGGATGAGATGGCTGGATGGCATCACTGACTCGATGGATTTGAGTCTCAGTGAACTCCGGGAGTTGGTGATGGACAGGGAGGCCTGGTGTGCTTCAATTCATGGGGTCGCAAAGAGTCAGACACGACTGAGTGACTGATCTGATCTGATCTGATCTGGCTAGTCCCAAATAAACTTAGTTTTGATAGTAAAGTGAAAGTGTTAGTCATTCAGTTGTGTCTGATTCTTTTTGACTTCATGGACTGTAGCCCACCATTGTCCTCTGTCTATGAGGATTCTTCTGGCAAGAATATTGGAGTTGGTTGCCAGTAAAATAACTGGCTATTGTATTACTAATGTTCACAGATTCAAGAAGATATGGTAAACCTGAATAGTTCTATATCAATTAGGAAGTTAAATAGAAATTAAAACTTCCAAATACAGAAATCTTCACGTCCTGATAGATGCATCAGTGAATTCTTACAATCATCTATATAATTAACATATCACACAAAACCTTACTGAAAATAAAAAGAAAAAGAAAAAACAAACAAACAAAAAATCAGGAGTACATGCCAACTTTTTAGGCTGCTGCTTCTGCTAAGTCACTTCAGTCATGTCCGACTCTGTGGGACCCCATAGACGGCAGCCCATCAGGCTCCCCCGTCCCTGGGATTCTCCAGGCAAGAACACTGGAGTGGGTTGCCATTTCCTTCTCCAATGCATGACTGTGAGAAGAGTGAAAGTGAAGTCGCTCAGTCATGTCCAACTCAGGGACCCCATGGACTGCAGCCTACCAGGCTCCTCTGTCCATGGGATTTTCCAGGCAAGAGTACTGGAGTGGGTTGCCGTTGCCTTCTCCAGAACTTTTTTGGCTAGCATTACTTTCATGCATTGGAGAAAGAAATGGCAACCCACTCAAGTGTGCTTGCCTGGAGAATCCCAGGGATGGGGGAGCCTGGTGGCTGCCGTCTATGGGGTCACACAGAGTCGGACACGACTGAAGTGACTTAGCAGCAGCAGCAGCAGCAACCTTAAACAAATACGGAAATCTAGCATTACAAGTACAAGACAGGAACATTACAAAGCAATCTAACAGGCACGGATGTAAATATATTAAATAAAAATTATCACATGTATCCAACTAATTAACATAATAATATATCTCAATATGTTTTTTAAAAATCAATGCAACTCACCACATTAACAGAAAAAAAGGAAAATCATAACAGATGTATAAAAACCTTTTCCTGAGATACAATACCCACTCATGATTATTTATAAGCAAAGTACTGATATATTTCCTTTATCTAATAAAGAACAACTTAAAAACCCTACAGCAATTATAATTAAATGTGAGATGTTGAAAGTTTCCTCTCTGAAATAAGAAACAAGAACTTGCTGCTGCTGCTGCTGCTGCTAAGTCGCTTCAGTCGTGTCTGACTCTGTGCGACCCCATAGACCGCAGCCCACCAGGCTTTCCGGTCCCTGGCATTCTCCAGGCAAGAATACTGGAGTGGGTTGCCATTTCCTTCTCCAATACATGAAAGTGAAAAGTGAAAGTGAAGTCACTCAGTCGTGTCCGACTCTTAGCGACCACATGGACTGCAGCCTACCAGGCTCCTCTGTCCATGGGACTTTCCAGGCAAGAGTATTGGAGTGGGGTGCCATTGCCTTCTCCGAAGAACTTGCTATCCCCACTGTAATCCAACAATATGTAGGAGATAAAGTGCCGTAAGACAAGAAAATGAAATAAAACGGTCTTATTCACAGTTCACTGGTTCATATACATTAGAAATCCAAAAGAATATACAAATTACAAGAAATGAAACAGACTTTGGACAATATCCAAAAAATCTACTGTATCTCTATATATTAGTAACAAATGATTAGAAAATGAAAAACTTTATTAAACATACCATTTGCAGTATCAGCAAATACTTAGGGCCAAACCTAGCAAAAGATGTGCATAACCTGTACACAGAAAATTAGAAAACATTACTGAGGTAAATTAAGACATTTGAAGAGATGGGAGAATATACCACATTCACGGATTGAAAGAGTAAAGTTGCCACTTCTCCTACAAATCAGACCATAGATTTGATGCAGTTCCAAACAAAATCAAATATGTTACTTTTGTGGGAATTGATGCAATGATTCTAATATACATATACATGGAAATACAGTGCATGCGTGCTCAGTTGCTCAGTCGTCTCTGACTCTTAGTGACTCTATGGACTGTAGCCCACCAGGCTACATACACACACACACACACAAAAAAAATATATATATTTACACACATATACATAAATATATATACATACCACATATATATGTATATGTATACATATATATATATATATAAAACACACACATATATATATATAAACCACATCATCTTTGTCCATTCATCTGTAGGATAGCTTTTTGATGGAATTATGTGACAAAAAGGCCAAAATTGCCATTGATATTGATAACTTTTGAACACAATCCTTAGCATTGCTATCACACTGTGAGATTCTGCCCAAGAATAAAGAAAAAACAGAGAAAAGCAGAAATGATGATGATGACAGACAGATAGACAAGAGATGACAGAAGGAGCCACAGACAGACAATACACAAATGATAGCTGGATAGAAAGAGAGAATAAATAGATTATTCATAGAGACTGCCTTATGATGACATATTTCTGAGAACCTGGATATAATCACATCCAACTTGGACTTTTCAGTTTTGCAAGCCAATAAATTCCCTCTTTTGCTTGAGGCAGTAAGTTGGGTTTCTGTCGCATGCAGCCAAGAACCCTAACTGTTAAAATTTTCAAGGCCACTTCCAGCTCTAATTCCATGACTAGGATAACGCATCCCAAACTTTTCCAAATAAGTGTCCTTTATGGCCTAAGGAGAATGAACAATAGATTCAGGAGTCAACCCTTTCAGTCACAAACTTGATGGTTCTTTGAAGTCTTAAATATTATTTTTTTAACAAAGAAAATCATGCAAATGTTCAAACCTATTCCATATTTTGTCTTAATATTAAGATACTTCCTCCATATCATGTTGTAAAATCAACATGCCAAGAAGATGCACCATATTATTTTGAAATTATCCATGAAACCCATACAGTACCAGGTACTCCTAGGGGTGGCATATCCCAGGCTTAAAAGAATAGACATAGGGAAGGGTTTCAGAGTCAAATTCCTGAAGGGTCAGGCAGGTAAGAAAACGGGGTACAGAAGACAGTGAATACAAGCCAGCCAAAGGGGGACGCTCAGTTTCACTCCACTGTTGCTACCAAAGAATGTCTTTTCAATCCTCACACGGGCCAAACACATCTGCAAGGTGAATAAAGTCTGGGCACAATCCCTTCCCCACCTCTGATTTTGAATGCATGTTGTTCTATTTTTCCATCTAAGACTCAGGCAATACTTACACCATTGCTAACATCTGTTCTCCAAACACCCAATATTTTTCTTCTTATAAAAGATATTTCTTTCAAACAGAGATAAGACATAGAAGCTTTGGCATATATTTATTTAGTGAAACTATATTACACTCTCTGAAAATCAGATGGCTTTACCTATGCGAATTCTAGAAGGAAAATTACCCTATTCCAATGGGCACCTTCATATTTTATGTGACATTTTTAACAGCCTCGAAGTTTCAACCTCAACCAGCAGTGTTTGAATTGCTTTTAATTCAGAAAGCATGGAGAAGAGAATAATCTGGCAGCTCCTTCTTGATACATGTCAGAGGCGGGATCTTCCCAGGAGAATGTGGCATTCATAAAAGTAATTTTTCCCATTCATTCTGCTGAGAGCATCCTCTTACAGGAGTCATGTGGCTGTCACTCAAGACAGAAACCAGCCTCTGAAATTACGGGGTTTTTTTTTTTTTTTTTTCTTTTTGGATAACTTCATGTAATCAAGAATTTGATCTGAACTATTAAAGGAAAAAATTAAATTAAAAACTGACACCCATGACCTTTACAATTATGTATTGTGGCTCTTGTACAACACACATTCAAAGGCGACTGTTTGCCTGATTTATTTGTAATACAATGTCCTTTACGTGGGACAAGATCGTATTGTTCAAGGAGTCCAATGTTAAAGTCAGGAAGAAGGTTTAATTGGTACATACTGAAAAAGTAAAGAATTATCTATCCTGCCTAGAGGTCCTCCAGTATTTAGTTACAAATCATTTCAGAATACTAACAATGGTGATAATGATAAAGATCTATGTAGATTGAGTACTTACCATCTGCAGAACATTGCATTAACTGCTTCACACACATTTTTTATTTAATCCTCTCAGTGCCTTAGGGCAGGTATGGATAGTAGCCCTTTGACCCAAAAGGAGACTGAGTGAGGCTCAGGGGACAGACTCGAAGCTGCCAGAAATTTCAGAGCATGGGCTCAAGTCCATGTCTGATGCCTGAGAATATGTTCATGACTCCTCAACCATCAGACTATGAAGCTGGAGGGCCCTTCAGAAATCAACTACCCAACACTCAAAACTCTGCACATTAATACCAACTTCCTGATCTTTCTCCCCAAGTCTTGCTATTTTCCTGTCTACCCTCCCTCAGCTATCACCACCTCCCATTTAGCTGCCCAAGCCAGAAAACCTAGAAACATTACTCACTCATATTCTTTCTCCCTCCCTCCCTGCGCAAATTCAATGCAGCTCCAAGACCTGCTGATTCTACCTGTTTAACAGCAACTGTGAAACCAATTCACTTCTCTCGCATCTCCACCACCAGCAGCTTTATCCAAGCCACCAACATTTCTCCAAATAATGCAACAACCTCCACCATCCACTCTGATCTGTGTTCAATATGTTCTTAGTACACCTGACATCTTGTAGAAATACAAACACCACACTTCCTGCTTAGAATAATTTGATGGTTCCCTAGTATTCTCAGAATAAGGACCACAAACCATATCTGGCATCACTAGCCCTGGGCCCTGCCTGCAGGAACCCCATCCCTCCCCACTTGCCTCACCCACTTCCCCTCTTTGTATCTGTGTGCCAGAAGTCATACCAGAGTCTTGGGTTTCTCAAAGCTCTGTGCTCTCCCTCCGATTACAATTGTCGTGCATGTTGCTCCCTCTGCCCAGAATTCTCTTCTCTTCTTCTTTACTTGGTTAATTTCTCTATGTCCTTCAAGTTCAACTCATTATCATTTTCCCAGGGAAGCTGACAGAAGGAAGGTTGGACCAGATCAAAGCCCTCTCACAGAACAATGGACCTCTCTGGTGAAACACACTCACCATAATTACAATGTTATATTTGTATGTGTGACCACATGATGCCTGGCCCAATTATTGAACTCATTAGAAACAAATTCTTTCTGAATCTCTGAATTAACAAGCGGTCAGAGGCAGCTTGGTGAAATGGTCGCCATCCATGTGTCAAGGTCAGGGACCGAAGGATGTTGTGACTCTACTTACCAGCTGTGTGACTTTCAACAAAACACCTGAACTCTCTGACTCTCCATTTTCTCAAATACAAAATGAGGGTGGTGTCCAACACCTACCCCTTCCTCCGATCCAAGATGGTTGTTAAGATCAAATGAGGCAGAGAGATGGAGATATTAGCTCACTGATCCCACCATGAGGTAAGGACTCAACTAGCATTTGTTTGAAGCTTACATATAATAATTTTGGATTCATTCCCAAGAAATCAGTTCAATTCAGTTCAGTCACTCAGTCGTGTCCGACTCTTTGTGACCCCATGGACTGAAACATGCCAGGCTTCCATGTCTATCACCAACTCCTGGAGCCTGCTCAAACTCATGTCCATCAAGTCAGTGATGCCATCCAACCATCTCATCGTCTGTCATCCCCTTCTGCCCTCAGCTTTCCCAGCATCACGATCTTTTCCAACGAGTCAGTTCTTTGCATCAGATGGCCAAAGTATTGGAGTTTCAGCTTATCAGTCCTTCCAACGAATATTCAGGACTGATTTTCTTTAGGATGGACTGGTTTCATCTCCTTGCAGTCCAAGAGAGTCTCAAGAGTCTTCTCCAACACCATAGTTCAAAAGCATCAATTCCTCAGCACTTGGCTTTCTTTATAGTCCAACTCTCACATCCATACATGACTACTGGAAAAACCATAGCCTTGACTAGACAGACCTTTGTTGGCAAAGTAATGTCTCTGCTTTTTAATATGCTATCTAGGTTGGTCATAGCTTTTCTTCCAAGGAGCAAGTGTCTTTTAATTTCATGGCTGCAATCACCATCTGCAGTGATTTTGGACCCCCCCAAAATAATGTCTGTCACTGTTTCCATTGTTTCCCCATCTATTTCCCATGAAGTGATGGGACCAGATGCCATGATCTTCGTTTTCTGAATGTTGAGCTTTAAGCCAACTTCTTCACTCTCCTCTTTCACTTTCATCAAGAGGCTCTTTAGTTCTTCTTCGCTTTCTGCCATAGGGATGGTGTCATCTGTGTATCGGAGGTTACTGATATTTCTCCCAGCAACCTTGATTGTGCTTGGATGTGCTTGTGAAGCTTGTGCTTCATCCAGCCCAGCATTTCGTGTGATGTACTCTGTATAGAAGTTAAATAAGCAGAGTGACAATATACAGCCTTAAGGCACTCCTTTTCTGATTTGGAACCGGTCTGTTGTTCCATGTCTGATTCTAACTGTTGCTTCCTGACCTGCATACAGATTTCTCAGGAGGCAGGTAAGGTGATGTGGTATTCCCATCTCTTTAAGAATTTTCCAGTTTGTTTTGATCCACACAGTCAAAGGCTTTGGCATAGTCAATAAAGCAGAAGTAGATTTTTTTCTGGAACTCTCTTGCTATTTCAATGATCCAACAGATGTTGGCAATTTGATCTCTGGTTCCTCTGCCTTTTCTAAATCCAGCTTGAGCATCTGGAAGTTCACAGTTCACATACTGTTGAAGCCTAGCTTGGAGAATTTTGAGCATTACTTTGCTGGTGTGTGAGATGAGTGCAATTGTATGGTAGTTTGAACATTCTTTGGCATTGCCTTTCTTTGGGATTGGAATGAAAACTGACCTTTTCCAGTCCTGTGGACACTGCTGAGTTTTCCAACTAAAGAGCCTCTTGATAAAAGTGAAAGAGGAAAGTGGAGAAAGGAGCAAATTGTAGGTGGTCAAGAAGTACAAACTTCTGGGTTTGTACTTCTGGGTTTGCAGTTCAATGGTAAAGAATCCTCGCTTCCAGCACAGGGGGCAAGGGTTCAATTCCTGTTCAGGGAACTAAGATCCCATGTGCTGCACAGCGTGGTGAAAAAATATAAATAAATTTGTACTTTTATACAAACTTCCAGTTAAAAGATAAATAAGCATTAGGGATACAATATGCAGTAGGATGATAATAGCTAACACTGCTGTATAGAGCTTCCCTGGTGGCTCAGTGGTAAAGAATCCACCTCCCAATGCAGGAAACGCAGGTTTAATCCCTGGGTTGGGAAGATCCCCTGGAGAAGGAAAGGGCAACCCACTCCAGTATTCTTGCCTGGGAAATCCCATGGACAGAGGAGCCTGGCAGACTACAGACCATGAGAACCCAAAGAGGTAGCATTCGACTTAACAACTAAACTACAACAATGGTGTATTTAAAAGTTGTTAAGTGAGTAGATTCCAGGAGTTCTCATCCCAAGAGAAGAAAAAACATTTTTTCTTTTTTTAATATCTATATGAGCCAGTGGATATTAATTAAACTTACTGTGATCATCATTTCATGATGTATGTAAACCAAGTCATTACACTGTACACCTTAAATTTACACAGTGCTGTATGTCAATTATAGTTTAATAAAACTGGGGGGGGGAAAGCAACTTGTTCAGCCATACACACAATATAATAGCATTTCTGTTTAAACAGCCATGAAACAGGGCTAGAGAGTACAATATCTATGGAGAAAAAAAGACTAGACTAATATAATCCAAATACATTACTGGGATGGAGTTTGAGAGAATGCTAGCAATAGAGATCAAAGTAAGGAGACTGGCTTATTTTTCTGAAAAGGATAACGTACTAATATGTGTGTATTAAGTAAATGAGATGTAAATCACTCCAGCCAACTCACTAATCTATGAGCCTTGTGTCTTTCTAGTTATCACTCTAACACTATAATGAAGCCTACATTAGCAAAAACACTCAATAGATACATGTTAAATGAGTAAATAAAAAAAATACTGAAGGATAGTTGATGTACAATATTATATAAGTTACAGGTGTACAATAAAGTCTCACAATTTTTAAAGGTTATCCTCCATGTATAGTTATTATAAAATATTGGCTATAGTCCACATGTTTTACAACATATCCTTATGACTTATTTTATACATATTAGTTTGTACCTCTTAAACCCCTAGCTCTATATTATCCATCCCTCTTCCCCTCTCCTCACTGGTAACCACTAGTTACTTCTCTGTGAGACTGTTTCTTTTTTTATATTCACTCATTTGTTATATTTTTAGGTTCCATATATTAAGCGATATCATACAGTATTCATCTTTCTCTCTCTGACTTACTTCAGTTAGCGTAATTCCATCCAAGGCCATCCATGTTGTTGCAAATGGCAAAATTTCATTATTTTCATGGCTAGCAGTTCTCCATAGTGTATATATACTATGTCTTCTTTATCCATTCATCTGTTGATGGACACTTAGGTTTCTTCCATATCTTGGCAATTATAAAAAAATATATTTTAAAGAATAAATAAGAAATACATAATGATACAAAAAGTGCCTTAAAGGTGTTCAACAAACTTGGTCATCCAAGTAGTTCAAAATCTCTGATATCTATATAAGTTCTGAAAATGGATATAGTGATGGTTGTATAGCATTGTGAATGGACTTAATGCCTTTGAATGAGACTTTTAAAAATGGCAAATTTGATGTTAGGTATATTTCACTAACAACAAAAATGTTCACACATATCTTTCTTCTGAGTGTAGAAAAAAAAAGTCACCTCCATGTCTGAATTACCACAAATTCTTTTATTAACCGTATTTTTCACTCTCATCTCGCCCTACCCTTCAACAGAATAAGTTTCTCCCTGAAAGCAGTTGCAGCTTCAAAAAGGCTCCAATGTCTGGAAATCAGGAAACTGTCATCTTGCCAAAGGCAGGAAAAAAACCTAGAATTGGCTTGATTGCCAAAACTCTGGTGGAAAGCAGTGATGTGATTTTCAGTGACAACCACCGACAATGGTTGATGTTAAAACCGAGGGCAGTCAAGCCAAATCTCCGTGATTCTAACTGCCAAAACTAGAAATACGGGCAATCCATAGTAGCTTTAAAAAACAGAACCATTCTGGAAAGTCTTAGAAGGTTTGGAAGAGAAGTCACAAGCTATAAATAAAAGCCACGGTGAGTTAAAGAGATAATTAGATTGGTGGAAAGAAACACAGTGGAAAATTGAAAAACAATCCTTTCACCAACAATTACATCTTCAGATGTATTTGCAGCCTACAAAATATGAAGAAGAAAAAAAAGAACAGGATTCCTCTGATATAAGAAATTGGCTAAATAGCTCTCAATCTTCCTCTTTTTGTAAAGAAAGCAGTAAGATGAGGGGTGGATTACATTTTCTTTGTGTTAAGTGGAGAGAGAAAATGCTGATGACAATGAAAGCATCTGACAAGAGACCCAATACCATTGAAACAGACAAGCTATTACCACAAGAGAACTAAATCTATGAAAAATATTTTTAAACTGCTAAGCCAATAAGACTGGCAGTTTGATTTCATAAACTCATGTTTGCAAAAATATATGGGTCAATTTTATTTTCACCTATTTGATCTTCTAATTTAATAAAATCTCATTGATTTTAAATGAGGTTAGAACATTAACAAAAAACTAGCTGATATTTGATTTGCTTGCACTTGATTATCCAACATTTTTATTCAAGAACAATGAACTAGCCAAGCAGTGACAAGGCTCATCCTTCCTTAACAGTCTAGCACTTTCTTAATCAATTTGGCTTTGAAATAATCCTGGCACAGTAGATATATATGTACACAGATACAGAGGGTATGCCATATAAACTGAGGGAGTGTAACATGTTCTCCTTATAAACTGAATCAAAAACTAGACTATTAATATGTGACAGTGGAGAAAAACCTAAGTGTGAGCTGGAGAGAACTGGTGTGAAACACACAGAAAGGGCAAGAGGCACAGAGAGAGCCCCTGAGAAGGGAACTGGGAACCACTGAGACCAAGGGTCTAGTTCCAGGATGCTGGACCAACAGACATCAGCAAAAGACAAGGGGGTTTCTGTCTGGTGGTTGAATTTGGTTCTGTTTTTCTGTATAGTGAGGTCTTTTTGGAGGGAGAAGCAGGAGGGAAGGAGACCACTAATTGAAGATGAATAGAACTTTTTTCAGCCTCATTCAGTTCAGTTCAGTTCAGTCACTCAGTCATGTCTGACTCTTTGTGACCCCATGAATCTAAGCATGCCAGGCCTCCCTGACCATCACCAACTCCTGGAGTTCACTCAACCTCATGTCCATCGAGTCAGTGATGCCATCCAGCCATCTCATCCTCTGTCATCCCCTTCTCCTCCTGCCCCCAATCCCTCCCAGCATCAGTGTCTTTTCCAATGAGTCAACTCTTCGCATGAGGCAGCCAAAGCATTGGAGTTTCAGCTTTAGCATCATTCCTTCCAAAGAAATCCCAGGACTGATCTCCTTTAGAATGGACTGGTTGGATCTCCTTGCAGTCCAAGGGACTCTCAAGAGTCTTCTCCAACACCACAGTTCAAAACCATCAATTCTTCGGTGCTCAGCCTTCTTCACAGTCCAACTCTCACATCCATACATGACCACTGGAAAAACCATAGCCTTGACCAGACAGACCTTTGTTGGCAAAGTAATGTCTCTGCTTTTTAATATACTCTCTAGGTTGGTCATAATTTTCCTTCCAAGGAGTAAGCGTCAGCCTCATTACCCTCCCCCACAAAAAAGCCACCAAAAAATACATACAAGAAGAAAAAGAATTGTACATAATCTTTAGGCATCTTTTCTTAGACAATAAAGGAAAACAATAACACTAACTTTTTAAGTTGAAAGTATGACTCAGGTGGTCCAAACTTTGGGCTGTGGGGTCACAGGATCTGGATTAAGATCTTGACTTCATCACTGGCTAGATGTGAACTCCTGAAGAAGTTATGTGCATGCCCAATAGCTCAGGTTCTGCCTCTGTCAATGAAGATAGTAACAGGCCCCATTCCACCAGGGTAGAGAAAGAAAAAAAGGAGTTTGTGAGGAAATTCACATGTCTGCAGCTCAGATGGATGCCACGAGAGAAGGTTCCGTTCAAGAGAACTACCTGGAAGAAAAAATGGAAACTCAGTGGAAAAAGGATGGAATTAAGAACCTGCCTTCTTAAGGGTGGAAGAAGAAGCTGTAGGTGACAATGCAGAAATAGAGATGCAGTTACTGCCATCCAGAGAATTGCTGGTGAGAAGGCTTCAGCAATGAGGAATGGATATGTGTACAGGAATCTCTAAAGAAACCCTTAAAGCAACTGTGAGAGGAAAAGACTGCTTGAAACATCCACCAGTTCCAGAAAGGAACAATACCAGCTCACAACAATCCCGGTCATCCTCCTGCCTCCCCCTGGGGCCCTTGCCAACCCCGGAGAAGGCAGAAACTGACCAAAATGATGAGCAAGGAGCTAGAGGTTGGCCACCCCACTTTCATGACAGTCAGCTGCCTTGCATGTAGCAAACCCCAGAAAGCAAGTTCAAGATGTCAGCAATTGCACTGTATTGGATACTTTAGTTACTGATGTGCATGCAGCTCAGTTGTGCAACTTATGGAGGCAGCGTGCATACGTGCTAATTCGCTTCAGTCATGTCTGACTCTTTTCGACCCCATGAACTGTAGCCTGCCAGGCTCCTCTAACCATGGGATTCTCCAAGCAAGAATACTGGAATAGGTTACCATGTCCTCCTCCAGGGGATCTTCCTGACCCAGGGGTCGAACATGTGTCTCTTATGTCTCATGCATTTGGCAGGCAGGTTGTTTACCACTAGCACCACCTGGGATTTCCACAGGGGCTGTAGGACCTTCAATTACTGAAGAGGTACCAGAAAGTCAGTAGGGCCTTTCAGAATTTTCATCCAGAGGCAGCCACAGAACTAGCCCCACTGCCTGAAAGTAAAAGTGAAAGTCACTCAGTCCTGTCCGATTCTTTGTGACCCCATGGACTATACAGTCTATGGAATTCTCCAGGCCAGAATACTGGAGTGGGTAGCCTTTCCCTTCTTCAGGGGATCTTCTCAATCCAGGGATCAAACCCAGGTTTCCCACACTGCAGGCAGATTCTTTACCCACTGAGCCACAAGGGCAGCCCAAGAGTGGAGTAGGCTACTGGAGTGGGTAGCCTATCCCTTCTCCAGCAGATCTTCCCAACCCAGGAAATGAACCAGGGTCACCTGCACTGCAGGTGGATTCTTTACCAACTGAGCTACCAGGGATGCCTCCACTGACTAAATCTAAAGAAACAAAACAATGCACAAATAAAGTCATTTTTAAGATGACACCACACAGATCATGCTTATTTAACATAGTCATGAAATGTTTGAAGGTACACAGTAATTGCTCAAAATGATTGTGCCCAATTACTGAAATTAAAAATACTCTAGGAGGAATCAATAGCAGAATATCTTAAGCATAAAAACGAATCAGTGAGCTGGAAGATAAAATGGTGGAAGTAACTTCTGAAGAGCAGAATAAAGTAACAAGAATAAATAGAGCTGAGGATAGTCTCAGAGACCTCTGGGACCATATCAAATGCACCAACATTCGAAAGTTAGGGGTCCCAAAAGAAGAAGAGAAAAAGAAAGGGTATGAGAAAATTTTTGAAGAGATTATAGTTGAAAATTTCCCCAACATGGAAAAGGAAATAGTCAATCAAGTCCAAGAGACACAAAGAGTCCCATACAGGATAAATTCAAGGAGAAACACACCAAAACACAGATTAATCAAACTAACAAAGACTAAACACAAAGAAAGAATATTAAAAGCAGAAAGGGAGAAGCAACAAGTAACATACAAGGGAAACCCCATACACTTAACAGCTGTTCTTTCAGCAGAAACTGCTGAAGGGAATGGCAGGATATATTTAAAGTACTAAAAGGGAAAAATCTACAACCAAGATTACTGTACCCAGCAAGGATCTCATTCAAAATTGATGGAGAAATAAACAGCTTTTCAGAAAAGAAAAAGAGAATTTAGTACCACCAAACCAGCTTTACAACAAATGTTAAACGGACTTATATAGTAAAGAAATACAACAGAAGAAAAAAGATCTACAAAATCAACCCCAAACAAGTAGGAAAATGGCAATAGGAACATATATATCAATAATTACTTTTTTTTAATTTTTAAATTTATTTTTTAAGAGATTTTTTTTAACTTTACAATATTGTATTGGTTTTGCCATATACCAAAATGAATCTGCCACAGGTATACATGTGTTCCCCATCCTGACCCCTCCTCCCTCCCCATACTATCCCTCATAATTACTTTAAATGTAAATGGATTAAATGCTCCAACCAAAAGACACAGACTGAAAAAAAAAAAAAAAAAAGACACAGACTGGCTGAAAGGATACAAAAACAAGACCCATATATATGCCGTCTACAAGAAACCCACTTCAGACCTAAAGACACATATAGACTGAAAGTGAGAGGATGGAAAAATATATTCCATGCAAATGGGAAGCAAAACAAAGCTAGAGTAGCAATCCTCATATCAGACAAAATTGACCTTAAAATAAAGAAGATACAAGAGGTAAGGAAAGACACTACATAATGATCAAGGGATCAATCCAAGAAGACATAACAACTGTAAATATCTATGCACCCAACATAGGGGCCCCTCAATACATAAGACAAACACTAACAGACATAAAAGGAGAAACTGACAGTAACACAGTAATAGTAGGAGACTTTAACACACCACCCACACCAATGGACAGATCATCAAAACAGAAAATTAATAAGGAAACACAAGTCTTAAATGATACATTAGATGAGATGGATCTCATTGATATCTTCAGGACATTTCACCCAAATGCAGAAGAATACGCCTTCTTCTCAAGTTCACATGGAACATTATCCAAGACAGACCACATCTTGGGTCACAAATTAAACCTCAGTAAATTTAAGAAAACTGAAATTGTATCAAGCACCTTCTCCAACCACAACGCTATGAGACTAGATATCAATTACAGGAAAAAAAAAAAACTGTAAGAAACACAAACACATGGAGATTAAACAACACGTTTCTAAACAGGTTACTGAAGAAATCAAAAGGAAAATTAAAAAATTTCTAGAAACAAATGACAATGAAAACACAACAACTCAAAACCAATGGTATGCCTCAAAAGCAGTTCTAAGAGGGAAATTTATAGCAGTACAATCCTACCTCAAGAAACAAGAAAAACATTGAATGGACAAACCTAACTTTACACCTAAAACAACTGGAAAAAGAAGAACACCCAAAAATTAGCAGAAGGAAAGAAATCATAAAGACCCGAGCAGAAATAAATGAAAAAGAGATGGGAGAAACAATAGTTAAGATTAATAAAACTAAAAGCTGGTTCTTTGAGAAGATAAACAAAATTGACAAACCTTTAGCCAGACTCATCAAGAAAACAAGAGAGAAGAATCAAATCAACAAAATAAGAAATGAAAAAGGAGAGGTTACAACAGACAAGGCAGAAATACAAAGGATTATAAGAGACTATTATGAACAACTATATGGCAATAAAATAGATAATCTGGAAGAAATGGACAGATTCTTAGAAAAGTTCAATATTCCAAGACTGAACCAGGAAGAAATATAAATTATGAACAACACAATTACAAGCACTGAAATTGAAGCTGTGATCAAAAATCTCCCAAAAAACAAAAGCCCAGGACAAGATGACTTCATAGGAGAAATCTATCAAACATTTAGAGAAGAGCTAATGCCTAGCCTTCTAAAACTCTTTCAAAAATTGCAGAGGAAGAAACACTTCCAAACTCATTCTACAAGGCCATCATCACCCTGATACCAAAACCAGACAAAAACAACACAAAAAAAGAAAACTACAGACCAATGTCACTGATGAACATAGATGCAAAAATCCTCAACAAAATTTTAGCAAACAGAATTCAGCAACACATCAAAAAGCTCATACACCATGATCAAGTTGGGTTTACTCCAGGAATGCAAGGATTCTTCAACATATGCAAATCAATCAATGTGATACACCATATTAACAAATTGAAAGATAAAAACCATATGATCATCTCAATAGACGCAGAAAAAGCCTTTGACAAAATTCAGCACCCATTTATGATTAAAACTCATCAAAAAATGGGCATAGAAGGAACCTACCTCAACATAGTAAAGGCCATATATGAGAAGCCTATAAAAAACATTATTCTCAAAGGTGAAAAACTGAAAGCATTCCCCCTAAGATCAGGAACAAGACAATGGGGTCGACTTTCACCACTATTATTCAACATAGTTCTGGAAGTCCTAGCTACAGCAATCAGAGAAGAAAAAGAAATAAAAGGAATACAGATTGGAAGAGAAGTAAAGCTCTCACTGTTTGCAGATGACATGATACTGTACATAGAAAACACTAAAGATAGTAACAGAAAATTACTAGAGCTAATCAGTGGATTAAGCAAAGTTGAAGGATACAAAATCAATACACAGAAATCACTTGCATTTCTATATACTAACAATGAAAAATCAGAAAGAGCAATTAAGGAATCAATCCCATTCACCACTGCAACAAAAAGAATTAAATATCTAGGAATAAACTTACCTAAGGAGACAAAAGAGATGGGAATACCAGATCACCTTATCTGCCTCTTGAGGAACCTATATGCAGGTCAGGAAGCAACAGTTAGAACTGGACATGGAACAACAGACTGGTTCCAAATGGGAAAAGGAGTACGTCAAGGCTGTAATATTGTCACCCTGCTTATTTAACTTATATGCAGAATACATCATGAGAAACACTGGGCTGGAAGAAGCACAAGCTGGAATCAAGATTGCTGGGAGAAATATCAATAACCTCAGATATGCAGATGACACCACCCTTATCACAGAAAGTGAAGAGGAACTAAAAAGCCTCTTGATGAAAGTGAAAGCAGAGAGTGAAAAAGTTGGCTCAAAGCTCAACACTCAGAAAATGAAGATCATGGCATCTGGTCCCATCACTTCATGGGAAATAGATGGGGAAACAGTGGAAACAGTGCCAGACTTTATTTTGGGGGGCTCCAAAATCACTGCAGATGGTGACTACAGCCATGAAATTAAAACACGCTTACTCCTTGGAAGGAAAGTTTTGACCAACATAGATAGCATATTAAAAAGCAGAGACATTACTTTGCCAACAAAGGTCCATCTAGTCAATGCTATGGTTTTTCCAGTGGTCATGTATGGATGTGAGAGTTGGACTGTGAGTAAACCTGAGCGCCGAAGAATTGATGCTTTTGAACTGTGGTGTTGGAGAAGACTCTTGAGAGTTCCTAGGGCTGCAAGGAGATCCAACCAGTCTATCCTAAAGGAGATCAGTCCTGGGTGTTCATTGGAAGGAATGATGCTAAAGCTGAAACTCCAATACTTTGGCCGCCTCATGTGAAGAGTTGACTCATTGGAAAAGACCCTGATGCTGGGAGGGATTGGAGGCAGGAGGAGAAGGGGACGACAGAGGGTGAGATGGCTGGATGACATCACCGACTCGATGCACATGAGTTTGGGTGAACTTCAGGAGTTGGTGATGGACAGGGAGGCCTGGCGTGCTGCGATTCATGGGGTCGCAAAGAGTAGGACATGACTGAGCAACTGAACTTAACTGAATGAAAGAAATCAAAGATGACATAAACAGATGGAAAGATATTCCATGTTCCTGGGTAGGAAGAATCAATATTGTGAAAATGACTATACTACCAAATGCAATCTACAGATTTAATGCAATCCCTATCAAATTACCAATGACATTTTCCACAGAACTAGAACAAAAAATTTCATAATTCACATGGAAACACAAAAGACCCCAAATAGCCAAAGCAGTCTTGAGAAAGAAGAATGGAGCTAGAGAAATCAACCTTCCTGACTTCAGGTTATACTACAAAGCTACAGTCATCAAGACAGTATGGTACTAGCACAAAAACAGACATATAGACCAGTGGAACAATATAGAAAGCCCAGAAATAAACCCATACACCTATGGGTACCTTATTTTTGACAAAGGAGGCAAGAATATACAATGGGGCAAAGACAGCCTCTTCAATAAATGGTGCTGGGAAAACTGGACAGCAACATGTAAAAGAATGAAATTAGAACACTTCCTAACACCATACACAAAGATAAAATGGATTAAAGACCTAAATGTAAGACCAGAAACTATAAAACTCTTAGAGGAAAACATAGGCAGAACACTCAATGACATAAATCAAAGCAAGATCCTCTATGACCCACCTCCTAGAGTAATGGAAATAAAAACAAAAGTAAACAAGTGGGACCTGATTAACTTACAAGCTTTTGCACAGCAAAGGAAACTATAAGCAGGGTGAAAAGACAACCCTCAGAATGGGAGAAAATAATAGCAAATGAAACAACTAACAAAGGATTAATTTCCAAAATAAGAAATGCAAACCAAAACTTCAATGAAATATCACTTCACACCAGTCAGAATTGCCCTCATCAAAGTCTACAAACAATAAATGCTGGAAAGGGTGTGGAGAAAAGGGAACACTCTTGCACTGTTGGTGGGAATGTAAGTTGATATAGCCACTATGGAAGACGGTATGGAGATTCCTTAAAAAACTAGGAATAAAATCACCATATGACCCAGCAATCCCACTCCTAGGCATATACCCTGAGGAAACCAAAATTGAAAGAGACGCATGTATCCCACTGTTCAATAGCTGCAACATGGAAGCAACCTAGATGTCCATCAACAGATGAGTGGATAAAGAAGTTGTGGTATATATATACAATGGAATATTCAGTTCAGTTCAGTTCAGTCGCTCAGTCATGTCTGACTCTTTGCCACCCAATGAATTGCAGCACACCAGGCCTCCCTGTCCATCACTAACTCCCGGAGTTCACTCAGACTACTCAGCCATAAAAAGGAACACATTTGAGTCAGTTCTAATGAGATGGATGAACCTAGAACCTATTATACAGAGTGAAGTGAGTCAGAAAAAGAAAGATAAATACCATATTCTAACACATATATACGGAATCTAGAAAAACGGTACTAAATAGTTTATTTACAGGGCAACAATGGAGAAACAGACAGAGAACAGACTTATGGACATGGGGAGAGGGAAGGAGAGGGTGAGATGTATGGAAAGAGTAACATGGAAACTTACATTACCATATGTAAAATAGATAGCCAATGGGAATTTGCTGAATGGCTCAGGAAACTCAAACAGGGGCTCTGTATCAATCTAGAGGGATGGGAGATAGGAGAGAGGTTCAAGAGGGAGGGGATATATGTATACCTATGGCTGATTCATGTTGAGGTTTGACAGAAAACAGCAAAATTATGTAAAATAATTATCCTTCAATAAAAAATAATTTTTTAAAAATGATTGTGTTCATTAGACATTTACTAAATGCCAGAGACTGGGGTCAATGCTTTCCAGGCAACATCCCATTTGACCTTCACAACAATGCTCTGAGTGAGCATGTGGTTGGAAGAGGAAACATCATCATCCCTATTTTACAGAAAACTTGTCCACGGTCATGTTCATTAGTGGCAGATCTGGAGTTTCTAGCAACCGTGCCAATTCTCTGCTTTTCTGGTCTTTTAAGATGACTACATAATACAATAAAAATAATCATTCTCATTTATTTAGGGTTTACCCTATGATTTAAGTGGATTAGCTGAAATTTCTCTCCACAGGAGCCCCCTATGAATGTACATGCTTTATTGATGCTAAAACCAAGGTGAAGAGAGTAGGTGACCCAAGCTTATCTACCCTGCAAAGGCTAAGCTGGGATTTGAACACAGACAGCTTCCCAGGTGGTGCCAGAGGTAAAAGAACCCACCTGCCAATGCAGGAGACACAGGTTCAATCCCTGGGTCAGGAAGATCTCCTGGAAGAGGCCCTAACAACCCACACCAGTATTCTTGCCTGGAGAACCCCATGGACAGAGGAGCCTGGCTGGCTGTGATCTATGGAGTCCCAAAGAATTGGACGACTGAAGCAACTGAGCAAGCACAGATGCAGCTGGGTTCCAAAAACCAGGCTCTGAAGTACTGTGATCTACCTCCTCTCTAAAAGGAGGAGGTATATTTTATAGTTTTACAAACTATAAAATGCTCCCTGAATGTCAAAAGGGACCGTGATCACTATTATTACAGCTTGGCCATATGGGAAGAGCAGTTTTTGAACCGATGTACAGTAACAGGGGGCTTTCCAGGTGGCTCAGTACTAAAGAGCCTGCCTGCCAATGCAGGAGCCACGAGAGAAGAGGGTTTGATCCCTGGGTGAGGAAGATCCCCTGGAAGAGGAAATGGCAACCCAATCCAGTATTCTTGCTGGGAGAATCCCATGGACAGAGGAGCATGGTGGGTTATGGACCTTAGGTTTGCAAAGAGTCAGACATGACTGAGTGATTGAGTATGCACACACAGTAACAGGGAGGGCACATCAGACAAAGGCAAGAACAAAGGCCCAGAGGCAGGAGTGAACGTGGCAGGTTCTAGAAGCAGCAAGGCCAGGGCTGCTCTCACAGCAGAACTCATTCACCGGGGCAGGCAGGAGAGTGAATCAAACAGTGAAGAAACAATAAATTCATGAAACAACTGTTCACACTCGTAGGCTCGCTTGCCTCCTAGGACACCCTCATCACTCACATAAAGAAGAAATGGAGCAATAACCAACCCGGGGACCTCGGGAGGAAAGGAGTGGAAATGGACCCCTCCTTTGGCGACACCCGAGCCATAAATCCTCAGCCGCCAAGATGCAGAGCCAGCTCTGTGCACGGGCGCTGTACATCTTCCTCTGAGCCATCAGGAAGACCTCTCTCTTGTAAGCTGCGGTGGGTGTTGCTGTTGTTATTATTGTTCTCTGTCTGACTTCATGCGGTGAATTGAAAATGAGTGAACTTGGTGGAAAAAGAATGTGTACTCATCTCTGAGGACCAATCTGGATTTGAATGCCCCTGCTCTGAGAAGCTCAAGAAAAGCGGATCTTGCTCAGAATATCTGAAAAATGGTCTCTAGCACAGGACGTAGTTTCTTCTCTTATAAGGGATAATTTTAAGGTCAGATGGTTTGAATTCCTCAGGGTCCAGCACAGTCTATGCCTGTCAACAGAGCTGACTTTTTGCAACCCCATGGGTAGGGTCCTTAGAATTCTCCAGGCCAGAATACTGGAGTGGGTAGCCTTTCCCTTCTCCAGGGGATCTTCCCAACCCAGGGATCAAACCCAGGTCTCCTGCATTGCAGGTGGATTCTTTACCTGCTGAGCCACCAGGGAAGCCCAAGAATACTGGAGTGTACCCACTTCAGTGGTACGCCTACCCCTTCTCCAGGGGGTCTTTACAACCCAGGAATCAAACCAGGGTCTCCTGCATTGCAGGGGGATTCTTCACCAACTGAGCTATCAGGGAAGCCCAAGCAACAAGTAAATATTAGCTTAATGTGGGCTGTTTGGGTGGTTGATTGCCTGATGAATGAATAAGTAAATTAATTAATGAAATGATCTGTACAGAGGAAAGAATATAGACTTTAAGGTCAGGCCCCATAGGCATGGATCCTACTCAATCACCAACATCCTGTTTGACTCAGATCAAGACACTTAAGCTCTCTGAGCTTGTTAACAGATCTGTAAAAGGGAATAATGTTAGCTCCAGTGGTGGACTTGTGTTCTCTGCCTTGTTTTCTTTCTTTCCAGCCTCCGTTTATTTTACTTCCTGTAAAATAATTTTGGTGACCCATCCCTCTCCCATCCTTGGTACTCTGGTCATTTGGGTGGATCTATTAATAACTCTACCCACAGCCAACAGGAGTTGAATGAATAGCCACAGGCTAGGCCAACTAGTGGGTTCTATTCCCACCGAGAAAGTCATTGTCTCAGGGGAAGGACCAGGACTCAAGCCAGGCTAATCACAGCTGTATTAGTCAGAGTTCTGCAGAGAAAGGAAAACAATAGGAGAGATATATAAAGAAAGAGAGAGACGTACATTTATATAGACACAGATGGTGCCATGCCGTGCTCACTCAGTCCTGTCTGACTCTCTGCAACCGCATGGACTGTAGCCCACCAGGCTCCTTTATCCATGGTATTTTCCAGGCAAGAACACTGGAGTGGGTTGCCATTTCCTACTCCAGGGTATCTTCCCAATTCAGGAATCCAACCCAAGTCTCCTGCATCTCTGCATTGGCAGGCAGATTCTTTACCACTGTGTCACCTGGGAATCCCAGACATAGTACAGACAGAGAACACAAGAGAAACGGAGATGGACACAGAGATGGAACTGAAGACGGAGACAGAGATTGATTAAACTGATCTGATGAAGCCCACCCACATTACGGTGGGTAACGTGCTTCATTCAAAATCTACTGATTTAAATGTGGGATGGATATGTACACACTGCTATATTTAAAATGGACAACCAACAAGGACCTACTATATGGCACACGAAACTCTACTCAGTATTGCCAGTCTGGATGGGAGGGGGGCTTTGGGGAAGAATGGATACATGTATGTGTATGGCTGAGTCCCTTTGCTGTTCACTTGAAACTATCACAACCTTGTTAATCAGCTATCAGTTCAATTCAGTCGCTCAGTCATGTCTGACTCTTTGAGCTCCCATGGACTGCAGCACGCCAGGCCTCCCTGTCCATCATCAACTCCCGGAGCTTGCTCAAATTCATGTCCATTGAGTCGATGATGCCATCCAACCATCTCATCTTCTGTCATCCCCTTTTCTTCCCGCCTTCAATCTTTCCCAACATCAGGGGCTTTTCTAATGGGTCAGCCCTTATATCAGGTGGCCAAAATATTGGAGCTTCAGCATCAGTCCTTCCAATGAATAGTCAGGACTGATTTCCTTTAGGATGGACTGGTTGGATCTCCTTGCAATCCAAGGGACTCTCAAGAGTCTTCTCCAACACCACAGTTCCAAAGTATCCATTCTTCAGGGCTCAGCTTTCTTTATGGTCCAACTCTCACATCCATATATGACTACTGGAAAAACCATAGCTTTGACTCTACAGACCTTTAATCAGCCATAACCCAATACAAAGTAAAAAGCTTTTTAAAAATGTTAATCAGATCTTTAAATATTTCTCATTCCTGCTGTATTTGAGTCAAAAAGGATGTAAGAGCAGAAAACTCAGGGCAGGAGGTCCAAGCCTCAAAGGGAGGGCAGGAGACAGGACACTGGGTTTTGAGCTCAGGAATCCAGCCACCGACCATGCAGACTAGACAGGCTCAGGACTGACTGTCCCAAGCCATGTGGCCAAAGTCCCTGGAGAACTTCTGGTGATGCCAAGAAGAAAATCTCTCACATAGATGACTGTGCAGCCTTCTAACTAGTCTCTCTTTCCACCTTTGGGCCCATACAGTCTGTCCTCAACACAAGAGCAAGAGTAATGACGTGAAAACATGAAGTTAATCATGTTTCTCCATTTGAAACTCACCAGTGTATTCCCACCTCACTCAGAATAAAAGTCAGAGTCTCTCCACTGATCTTCCATCCCCTACGCGATCTGCCTCTGTGATGAAATCCATCAAGCCCTCTTCCTCCTCAGGGCCTTTGCACCTGCTGATTCCTCTTCCTGCAATGTTCTTCCCCCAAATATCTGCCAGGCTTCTTCTATCACCTCCACTGTTCTCCACAGTATCTCATCTTCTCTTCATAATATTTTCATTTAATGATGTATACAATGGATCCACTACACACGGTTGTACTTTCTGCTGTATCCCTATTGCCTGGAGCAGTGCCTGACACAGAAGGCAAACAATAAATATTTGCTGGGGGGAAAAACCAGTGATTACTGAATCCTGGCAAAGCCATGGAGGTGTGAAGGGTATTGGCAGGTTTTGCGTAACGGATTCAAGAAACAAACAAAACAGACAAAGCAGGGACAGGTAATGCTAAGTATCAGTTGCGTCCATTGCCATGTGAGTTCAACCCGCCAACGTGGAGACCAAGGTGCTTGTGTCAACAGAGAATTCTGCCCCACACTACAAAGGTACATCATAGATACATAATGGTTTTCAGAGAGGAAGGGTGCAGGATGGCCCTGATCCAGAGGGACACAAACTAAAATAAGGAAAACGTGAACTTCCCCAGTGGTACAGTGGTTAAGAATCCACCTGGCAATGTAGGGGGCATGGATTCAATCCCTGGTCTGGGGAGATCCCACATGCCACAGAGCAGCTGAGCCCTGGCGCCTAGAGTCAGTGGTCTGAAACAAGGAGAAGCCCATGCACCGTAATGAACAGTAGCCCTGCTGGATGCAACTAGAGAAAGCCCACACACAGCAATGAAGACATGTGCGTGCTCAGTTACTCGGTCGTGTCCAACTCTTTTCAACCCCATGGACTGTAGCCTGTCAGGCTCCTCTGTCCATGGGATTCTCCAGGCAAGAATATTGGAGTGGGCTACCATCTCCTCCTCCAGGGGATCTTCTCGATCCAGGGATCAAACCCCAGTCTCCTGCATCTCTTGCACTGGTAGGAAGATTCTTTACCACCCCGCCACCTGGGAAGACCTGAGGGGCATGTATCATTAAAATTATGGTTTTCTCTAGATATATGCCCCAGAGTGGCACTGCTGGATCATAAGGTACCATGAACTCATCTTTCATTTCTCTAATAAGCATAAGGCTAGGATTATGCCAGGAATTCAAAGATAAATGGCCTCTGCCATTGAGGAATATGAACTGGGGTGCTTAGGTGTTCAGTTGTGTCCAACTCTTTGCAGCCCCATGGGCTATGGCCCACCAGGCTCCTCTGTCCATGGAATTTTCCAGGCGAAAATACTAGAGTGGTTGCCACTTCCTACTCCAGGGCATCTTTCCAACCCAGGGATCGAACCTGTGTTTCTTTCATCTCCTGCATTGGCAGGCGGATTATTTACCACTAGTGCCACCCAGGAAGCCCCATGAACTGGTAGAGAGATGGAACAAAAAGTAAGTGAATCCATTATCATGTCAGAGAAGAGTGTGGCAGGTGAAAAGAGGGCAAGTAATTTGGTTTATGGATCTTGCAGAGGGCTTCTGCAAAGGGAGAGTTATCACATCTGGGTTTCAAAGGATAAGCAGGAGTTTGCCATTGGAAAAATGAAGAAGGGCATTCCATACAAAAGAAAGAGAATATGCAAAGGCAAGAGCTATAAATGAGTATAAAATATCTGCAGATAAGTCCAAAAATTCAATGGCAAGTGACCATGGGTGGGTGCCTGTATGCATGTGTGCTCAGTTATGTATGACTCTCTGTGACCGCATGGGCTGCAGCCCACGAGGCTCCTATATCCGTGGGATTTCCCAGGCGAGAATACTGGAGTGGTGTGCCATTTCCTCCTCTAGGGGATCTACCTGACCCAGGGATCAAACCCACATCTCCAGTGGCTGCTGCACTAGCGGGCAGATTCTTTACCGCTGAGCCACCAGGGTAGATGTGGTGAAAAAGGGTGGCTTTCTGGATACAGCTGGAGATGGCGTCCCTGGGACTGCAAAGGCTTTATGTGCCATGCTGCAGACTTTAGAGTTGATTTTGCACCTAACAAATAGCCAGACAAGGTCAGCAAGGAGGCAGGTAAGATGACTGAACTGGTGTAAAAAGCACTTTTTCCCACTGAACCATCTAACAAGCTGTGATGTTTTTTAATGACAGAATCAGTGTCCTTTCAGCCACATAACACTCTGCAGTCATGTGCTGCCTTCTTTTGTGGGAGGGCAAGAACCAGGCAACAGCTACTCATCCTGCAGACACACACCAGCTATACTCATTGTCCAGATCCATTCTCTAGAATCTTCAGTATTGACATCCCGTGAACTGGGGGCCCATAGCAAAGCCATCCTCCAGTATATCAAACAGACAGGGTGGCCAAGGCCTTCGCAGAATAACAGAATAAAATGTGCTTCTGGAATCCTTGATGAATCAATCTGCCAGTTCGCAAACGACACACAAACATGGTGGGTGCAACAGCAGCTTAGCCACCAAGGTCCCTGCGTAAATAACATCCTATTTCATCAGCGCTAAAAGAGAGATCTCTGGGATGTACTGTCTTGCAGAAGAAAAATAATAAAGACACCAGATTTTTAAGCTATGAGCCAGGGTATTATGCAGCAAAGGTTTGCGTGTCCCTGGAAAGTCAGTGCTGCCCAGGAAAGGGATGGTGGGTGAAAAGCACATTGTGATATGCAAACAGACTCTACTGTCAGCCAACTGGCCCATCAGGAAGATGAATGCAAAACTACACAACAAATAGATCAAGTAAGTATTGTGTGCACATGGAAGAAGCAGTCCTCCATAATAATAGTAAATGCTTGCGCAGTGCCCTCTGTATGTCAGACACCATTCTTGGCACTTGACATGTATTACATCATTTACTTCTCATAATGAAGTAGGAAAGTATCATTAATCTTCACTTTACAGAGGAGGCATTAGAGACACAGAGAGGTTAAGCCACTGTCCAAAGTCACACAGCTTACAAGCAACAGAGCTAGAAGCGAAACTCAGTCTGGAAACTTGCCTTCAGGCTGCATAGTCAAAACCATCATGGCCACAGCAAGGGAAGAGACTGTTTCTTGCAAGTGGGAGGCCTGAGTTTGAATCTTAGTCCCTTCAACGCTCTACCTCTGTCTTTGGGAGAGTTGCTTAATCTTTTGAACCTTGATTTTCCCAACTGGGAAATGAAAACCCTGGTAGTGCTTATCTCCGAAGGTCTTGAACCAACTGAATGAGAGCCTGGCACATAGGGGACAGCCAGTGGATGTTGGCTAACATCCAAGCTGAGAAGCTATCCAAAGGGCTCTCCCTGTGGCTGCTTATTCTAATTTATGAGTTCACCCAGTGAGCTTGAATCACTTCCCAAAGTGACTCCTTTAACCTGTTCACCTTGCCCTCCAATCACCCTGGATCAAACCTTCTTCTTACCTATTACTAGTCCACAGTGTCAAAACCTTCAGATCCTGGTGTGCTCCTTAAAAAGTGGCTCCTTTCTCTAGGGCTCCCATGAAAAACACCCTATAAGACTGATATTTGGAATCACAGTGCTGCCAGCAATCAAGCCAATCACAACAGGTTTTGAGTCATTTTCCTCCTCACCAAGATGCTCTGAGATTCATCAAAGACTTATTAGCAGGGCTGGTTTAGAAGCCTGGACCACTCGACTTTGAAGTCATCACAAAACTTTTACTTTGCAGACTGCCAGTATTTCCTAGACATTTTCAGTATATCAACTTGCACACATCTCCACATTTATAAATAATTTCCTATTTACAAATTCAGCATATGTATCAGGCTTTTATTAAGCACCTGCTACCATGCTAGGTCCTCAAGCTGAGAGAATTAATAAGATATGGTCCCTGTCTTCAAGGAGCTTTTAATCTCTTAGGGAGACAAATTCACAACTAAAGTCAATACCACGTTGTAAGTGTTCCTTGAAAGTGAAAGTGTTAGTCGCTCAGTTGTGTCCAATTCTTTGCGACCTCATAGACTGTAGCCTACCAGGCTCCTCTGTCCGTGGGATTTCCCAGGCAAGAATACTGGAATGAGTTTCCATTTCCTTCTCCAGGGGATCTTCCTGACCCTGGGATTGAACCAGAGTCTCCCGCATTGCAGGCAGACTCTTTACCATCTGAGCTACCAGAGAAATTTTCTAGGGTATTATAAACAAAATGCTGTGGGTCTGGACCAGAAGTAGCATTTCTATCTGCCTTGGGGAGGGGCCAGGTCATGGCCACAAGATATAAAAGATCACCAAAGCTCAGTGGTATAAATCATGAAGATATTGACGCTAAGAAGCCTGGAAATCAGCTTGGACCAAACAGAGACATTTTTGAACATTTGCAGAGATGCTATCTGGGAACAGAACTGGGGAAATGTGGGCAGATGCGGAAACTGACAGTTCTCTGTGTGACATTTAATTGCCCTACACCATATGCGAGTAGTTGCAGAAAGTGTAAACTTTTGGTGTGTGGTGTGCATAGACATATTATGGTGGGTTAATCCAGTCTCTTCTTCCTGATGGAGAGTCTCAATTCTTACTCCTTCTGGCCCCAGATCATTTCATAAGAGTCCCTTTAATATCTTGTAGGTATCAGATCTACCTGCCTTGAGGAGCTGAGCACAGCGTCTCTGCCCTGGTCTGCTGACCGCTTACCCTGCCGCTGCCCTTTTTTGTGTCCTCTGACGTCACAGCCTCCTTTGAATCCTAGGCTTGCATTAGACTTGTAACATTACAGGTGTGAAACTGAAAATGTCAAAATGTTCTCACTCTCTCTCCAAAAGAATGGTGAGACAGTTAGAAACGATGAATTCCTCAGACTGAAATGTCTCTCACTTTTCAAACACTCCTTCTAGAATTCCAAAGACACCGGGGCCTCCCTGGGCTCCGCTGGCTTTCACAGTGTACATTTCCATGTTTCGGTTGAAAGGTTGAGCTTTTGGATAAAAGTCTGCAAGAAGACAAAGTAACTAGTACTTACTCAAACTCTGTTATGTGCCTGAAACACACTAAATATTTTCTGCCCGTTAGAACCCTACAAAGTAAGGATGAGGATTGAACTAACAGAATTGACAAAAGTGAGGATCACAGAGGCTCAGTAATTCACCCAGGACCACACGGCTCAAATGCAGAATCCAAAACAGTTGACTCCAAAGCATAAGTAAGTCCTTTCCAACATAACCTCTGGTAAAACGATACCTAAATGGTATAGAAGTGATGTATTCAGAGTGATGCATACATGACATCGAGCGCATAATCTTTTCTTCAAGGTCTTGTTGTTCAGTCAGTAAGTCGTGTCCGACTCTTTGCAATCCCATGAACTGCAGCACGCCAGGCTTCCCTGTCCTTCACTATCTCCTGGAGTTTGTTCAAACTCATGTTCACTGAGTCGGTGATGCCATCCAACCATGTCATCCTTTTGCCTTCAATCTTTCCCAGCATCAGGGTCTTCTCCAATGAGCTGGCTCTTCACATCGGTGGCTTAGGCACCTAAGCTAATCTTGTCTGTGATAAGAGACACCCAAGTGCCACCTTACAGTATTTGTCATGACAAGAATACTCCGGATCGGGGATCAGTGAACTCCAGCCCTGTACCACATCTAGCCTGCTCCCATGTTTTGTCAGCAGAGTTTCATTTCATGCTACAACAGCAGAACTGAGTGGTTGTAACAGAGACTGCACAGTCTGCAGAGCCTAGAAAACTTACTATCTGTCCCTTTACAGAAAAAGTTTATCAACCCCCAGACTAGAAACATCATTCCATCTTCCACTATATGCGATTTGAAGCCAGAAGATAACAAGGAAGAGAGGGAGCAGAATGATGGAAAACCATCATTAAAAACGCATGGAGTACTGTGATGGTTAATTTCATGTGCCAACTCAACTGGACGAAGGAAGGCCCAGACAGTTGGTAAAGCATTGTTTCTGGGTGCGTCTAGGACGGTGTTTTTGGAACAGACCAAATCAGTAGCTTGAGTAAAGAAGATCCACCCTCATCAAAGTGGAAAGGCATCGTCCAGCTAGTTGATGGTCTTGAAGAGACCAAGAAGAATAGAAAATGAAACTGTTAGTCACTCAGTTGCCTCTGAGTCTTTGTAACCCCAGGGAAAGTAGGCTACCAGCTCCTCTGTCCATGGAATTCTCCAGGCAAGAATATTGGGGTGGGTTGTCATTCCCATCTCCAGGGGATCTTTCCGACTGAGGGACCAAACCCTGGTCTCACATATTGCAGGCAGATTCTTTACCATTTGAGCCACCAGGGAATCTACATAAAGGTTAGACAAAGGGTGAATTCTCTCTTCTTGAGCTGGGACACCCATCTCCTGTCCTCAGGTATCAGAGCTCCTGGTTCCAGGGTCTTCAGACTCAGACTGAATTATGGCCCCTGCTTTCTTGGTTGTCTACCTTGCAAGTGGCAAATCCTGGGACTGCCTAGTCTCCATAAACATGTGTGAACTAAAAATCAGTAAACAAAGGATGATGTAGCCATTGAGCCATCACATTATAGCCACCCTGAACTCAGGATGCAGGCAGGGTTTGCACCCCCATCTAGCAGTCAGAAACTGCAGCCACCCCTGACAGTGCACCCTAAGGAGACTCAAGATGAAAAGCACAGGATACTGACCCCAGAGAGCTGAAGTGCGTATCAAAGGGATGATTTCAATGAGCCCAGACTTTGCACCTTCCCATACATAGAAAAGTGCTAAATTCCTTAACTGGTGAGTTCTGGTTTTCTTTGATTAACAGTAATCTTTTGATGTTCCAACTTCCTGATCTTTGCTGCAAAATCTCATATTTATGCTGCCCCCACGCCCTTGCCTCTTCAGAAGCAGTCTCTCAGAGCAATTGAGATGCTGTGTCCCAGGCTTAAGTCCTCAGTTTTGTCTGACAAATAAAACATAACTCTCAACTTTTAGGTCATGCATTTTTTTTTCAGTTGACATACATGAGAGCCAGTTCTTAAAATAAGTCTCCCCTTACATGCATCTATAAAGGCCCTATTGGTTCTGTTTGTCTCATCCAAAACTGCAGTGGCTCGTATGGTACAGAATCTGTCCACAATGTAGGAGACCCAGGTCTGTTTATCTGGAAAGCCTAATCAAGCACCTAACACAAGGGACTTATCAGAAGTGCTTAATATGACTGCTGCTGTGTTCCAAGCTGGGAGCCAGCAAGAGAAGGACTCATTTACTCACTCAGCAAATATTTACTGAGCACCTACTGTGTACTGGATGTTGGAGCAGGGGCTGGGGAGACAATGATAAATAGAAACTGCATATTCTAGTGAGATACATACCTCATAATTTCCACCTCCAAGAATTTACAACTGTGTGAGCTATATAAATTATAACACAGCGTAAGGAGGCTAATAAGAGTCTGAGACACTGGGCTTCCCTGGGAGGAAGAAGGAAGAAGCAACTAGATTTTTTCCCCTAGAAGATGAGGAAAGCTTTTGAGGATAACATCTGAACCAGGTGCTAAAGAATAGTTTGCTAAGCAGAGAAGAGGAAAGGTGTGCCAAGCAGTGAGAAAAGAACGTGCAAAGGTCCCGTGGTAGGAAATCACCAAGCACGTTAAACCAATAGCAGGGAACCATCCTGGGGCTGCAGTAGAGGCCAATGAATGGGGGAGAGCAGAGAAGAAAGTTACAATATCATGGGCTATCTGGTAGGTTCTGCAGACAGACTCCACAAATTTAATCTTAACTATCTATCCTGGTTCAAATCCTGACTATAGGCTCACAGTCGGTGACTTCATACTCAGCGCTCAAAGTCACCATGCAGGCCAATCTGAAAACGCATTCAAAGCACTTAGAACTCTCCCAGATATATGAAAAGGACTGAATTTTTTCACTTCAATTGTTAATATCATCTTGTGGGGCTGACTCCAAAGGTCCTGCAAACTAAGCTTCATAAATTGCAACATTCAGCCTCCACTGATCTTCAACTGCTGCTGCTGCTGCTAAGTCGCTTCAGTCGTGTCCGACTCTGTGCAACCCCAGAGACGGCAGCCCACCAGGCTCCCCTGTCCCTGGGATTCTCCAGGCAAGAACACTGGAGTGGGTTGCCATTTCCTTCTCCAATGCAGGAAAGTGAAAAGTGAAAGTGAAGTCGCTCAGTCGTGTTCGACTCTTAGCGACCCCATGGACTGCAGCCCATCAGGCTCCTCCGTCCATGGGATTTTCCAGGCAAGAGTACTGGAGTGAGGTGTCATTGCCTTCTCCGATCTTCAACTAATGGAGAGCAAAGTATCAGGAAACGGTAGCGAGATGAAAGGTATCAACACAGGCTATAGTATAAAGGTGTGTTCCACTTAAAGAGAATAGGCAGAGCTCAAATCCAAACACCACCTTCCACACTATGTGGTCTGAGAGAGGTTACCTAACCTCTCTGTGCCTTGATTGCACCTCTGGTCTCTTGATTCATAAACTAGGGACGATAACAGAACCAACTCCCTCTGTAGTTGTGAGGACTGCAAGAGACGATCAGGGAAAGCACACAGCAAAATGTAGAGATGTAGGGAGCAATCAATATATGTTAGCTATTCACTTACCATCTTCAAGGCCATCATTACGCAAGTGAAACAAGCATACATTGTCTTTCTCACACTCCAGGAAGCCCTGATGGCAGAGCAAGGGCTTTTACTCATCTCTTGGCAAAACCACTTTAGATTCCAGACATCTCTAAGAAGAAAGAACAATCTTCATGAGGTGGGAGGCAATGATGAATCCTGAAATTCCTAAGTTCCATTTTAATAGTCAATGCTGTCTCATCATCTTTACCGGAAACCCCACTACATAAACAATCAAATAATACTACCTTGTCTGTGTTTTGCTTTTAGAAGTGGGGCCAAAAAAAAAAACTTATAGAGTAATGACAAAAATATGGCAGTGGAACTAGACAGAGAATTAGAGGCAGAACGGAGTCTGCATCAAAAGGACTGGGGAGAGGAGAAAGAAGGCCATCTGTAACTGCATTGGAGTCTTCTCCCTGCCCCCCACAGTTGTCAATAACCTTGTAAATGTTAGGTTTGTCCCCAGGCTAGTGAGGAATTACCCACAGATGGCCCCTTTCATGATCTAGGAGTGGAATCAATTAGAATGTTGTTTGCTTGTTGGAAGAATATAATCCAGCCTGTACTTCAAGCATCAACAGTTAAATACATGCTGATTTAAAAATCAATCTGAAAGTCAAGGTTTCCTTTTCAAATCCTTTCCATAGGAGGGCAGTGGTGGCGGAACAGAGGGACAAAGCTTTGATTGGTACCACCTGCTGAATGCCCGCATCTCAAGGAGACTGCTCCAGATTTCAGAGCATCACAAATGGAAAATGATTGAGAGAGGGGAACAATAGGCAAAATGCCAAGATCACCAGGCACTAAGGGGTCATGCCATGAGCCAGAAGATGCCTGGACGTCCCTGCATCAAATAGCAAAAAGTCACTTCACCAAGCCTTCAAGTCAGTGCTGAAGACTGCAGGGATAACCACAGAGTAATCTGAAAGATTGAAACACACATGACAAGGATCAAACCAGCATGACATGTGCATGCACAGAATAAATGCAGGTGTGTATGCACACAGGGGGCTTTCCTGGCAGCTCTGCAGTAGAGAATCCATTCGCAATGCAGGAGCCGCTGGAGACACAGGTTCAAATCCCTGGGTCTGGAAGATCCCCTAGAGCAGGGCATGGCAACCCGGTACTCCAGTACTCTTGCCTGGAGAATCCCATGGACAGAGGAACCTGGCAGGCTACTGTTCGTAGGGTTGCAAAAAGTTGGATATGACTTAGTTCATGCTCTCTCTCACACACACACACACTCAAAACCATACAGAGATACACAGGCACACAGACTCACGCACAGAGATCTTATGCCAGATGCAGGCAAAATGGAAATGAATCTTGAAGTGAAATGATTCTGCCAGGACTTGCTTGGTTCCTGAGAGTTATTACTTGCTTGGGAAGAGCTAGTGCTCTGATTCTTGCTGGTTTTCGCTGTCAGTCCACGCTGATGCCAGGTGAGAAGGAACGCCCCTTTTGTGTTCTGACCCAACAGAACATTCAGAGATTTCAACAGAGATTTCAACAGAGATTTCAACCTGGGATCAGAGATTCAAATGGCTATAGGAGCCCAAAAGAGCACACTGGTAAATGAAATGGGCCAGAGATCACCATAGGGAGTGGTGGGGAATGTGGCAAAAACAAAGAGCACCTAACCATCTGGAGAGATTGCCACCACTCATCACCAGCAGGCCACGACTGGGTAAGAATGTGGGCCACATGTTGTCCACTGTTCATGATTTTTTAAGAAGACAGAAACCCAAATTTTTATGTGAAAACTCCAATTTTAAAATATTAGACATGGATTCAAAATAGTCTTCAAACCCTGAGAGCTAAACCAAGCAAATGTCTCACCGGGCTGGCAGGCCAGGTTCCACTTCACATCCAGTCTGCAAAATGTCTCATCCGCTCCCTCCAGCAACATTCTGGCTTGTCAACTCCTGGTCTGCTCGCGCCCAGTGGGACCCCCTGCCCTGAATTCCTATCACTCAGGATTTGGTCTTCTGATCACTGTGTTTGTTCACGAAACCAGAAAAACAGAGAGAGAGGTAACAGAGCTACCCTCCTGGGGCCATGGGATCAGTCTGATTTCCCCAGGAGACATACTCCTCTTTCAAGTAAACAGCAGTGCTATGATGACTGGAAAAGAATAAATGACACTGGAAGGGTATGATCCACAGGAAAGTTATACATATATATATATATATGTGTGTGTGTGTATCTATTTATATATATAATATATAGGTGTATATCTATTTATATATCTATCGGTAGATAGATAGACACATATATGGTGTTTTGTCCACTAATTGTTGGAATTCTTTTGTGACCCCATGGACTGTAACCCTCCAGGCTCCTCTGTCCATGGGATTTCCCAGGCAAGGATGCTGAAGTGGGTGGCCATTTCCTTCTCCACAGGACCTTCCCAACCCAGGGATCAAACCCACATCTCCTTCATTGGCAGGTGGGTTCTTAACCACTGAGCCACCAGGGAAACCCATATATGTGTGTGTGTGTGTGTTTGTGTGTGTGTGTGTGTGTGTACATGTATATACAGTATGATTTCATCTCTGTTGACTGAGATGTGCATGGGGAAAAAAAAGACAGGAAAGCCTAAAGTTTAGAGTTTTAGGAAAAGTGTAGGCTTTGGGACGGGAGGGGAGTTTGGGGGAGAATGGCTACATGTGAGTAGCCACTGGTTGAGTGCCTTGGCTGTTCACCTGAGACTATCACAACATTGTTAACCGGCTATACCCCAACACAAAATGAAAAGGCATAGAGATGGCTAATGAAAAGATGTTCAACATCACTCATTACTGGAGAAGGGTACATCAAAATTACAATGAGATATCACCTCACACTGGTCAGAATGGCCATCGTCAAGAAATCCACAAACAATAAACGCTGGAGAGGATGTGGAGAAAAGGAAACCTTCTTGCACTGTTGGCGGGAATGTAAATTGATACAGTCACTATGGGAGACAGTATGGAGATTCCTTTAAAAACTAGGAATAAAACTACCATGCATGCGCGCAAAGTAGCTTCAGTTTGCAACCCCATGGACTGTAGCCCTCCAGGCTCCTCTGTCTATGGGATTTCCCAGGCAAGCATACTGGAGTGGGTTGCCATTTCCTTTTCCAAAACTACCATATGAGCCAGCGATCCCACTACTAGGCATATACTCTGAGGAAACCAAAATTGAAAAAAACACACGTACCCCAATGTTCATTGCGGCACTATTACAACAGCTAGGACATGGAAGCAACCTAGATGTCCATTGGCAGATGAATGGATAAGGAAGCTGTGGCATGTATACACAATGGAGTATTACTCAGCTATAAAAAATGTATGTATTTGAGTTTGTTCTAATGAGGTGGATGAACTTAGAGCCTGTTACCCAGAGTGAAGTAAGTCAGAAAAAGAAAAATAAATATCATATATTAATGCATATATGTGGAATCTAGAAAGATGATACTGATGAACCTATTTGCAGGGCGGCAATGGAGACACAGACACAGGGAACAGACTTACGGACACGAGCAGGGGGAGGAAGGGGAAGGTGGGGTGAACAGAGAGAGTAGCATGGAAACATATACACTGCCGTATGTAAAACAGACAGTCAAGGGGAATTCGCTGTATGACCCAGGGAACTCCAGCTGAGGCTCTGTAACAACCTAGACGGGTGGGAAGGGTGGAAGGGAGGTTCCAGAGAGAGGAGACATACGTCTACCTATGGCTGATTCATGGTGCTTTATGGTAGAAATCAGCACAATACTGTAAAGCAATTATCCTTCAATTAAAAATAAATTGATTTAAAAAAGAAAAAGCATAGGCTTCAAAAACCTAGTTCTGCAACCGACTCCACCTCCCATCTGTGACATGGGCCTGGTCCCGTCATCACCTGTGTCTCTGCTTCCTCCCTTATAAAATGGGAAAGCCGGACCTTAAGCTTTAAATGTCTAATCTCTACTGTGAGGTCCACAGTGACACGGATGTGATTCTATTTGTCCATATACCCTCATGGTGAAGGCACAGATCTGCTCAGACTCCATAAGAAACTAAAAAGACCAGCCAACAAGAGTCTGAGTGGGAGGTTCATCACTTACAAGCTGTGCAGCCCTACATGTGTGACTTAACGTCTCTGAGTTCCTGTCTTCACTGAGAAGTGTTTATTGAGCATTTGCAATGAGCCAGGCATTGTTAAGTACTCAGGCACAAAGTAGGTACTTTGAGGAAAGCAGCCATCATTGTTCCACCGCCAGTGTGTAGTAACCCAGAGATCGAAACCTCTCAGCCTATGACCCAAAATGCCCTGGCCCCCAGGTGTGTGTAGCTTGGCCCACAGTATAGATTTTGCTTCTTTTTGTTGAAACTGAATTAAAATTTAAGTTCAGGAGAGTACACAGATGGGCTTTCCCGATGGCTCAAAGGGCAAAGAATCCACCTGCAGTGCGGGAGACAAAAGAGACATGGGTCCAGTTTCATCCACCTCATTTGAACTGATTCAAATGTATTCTTTTTAATGGCTGGGTAATACTCCATTGTGTATATGTACCACAGCTTTATTATCCATTCATCTGCTGATGGACATCTAGGTTGCTTCCATGTCCTGGCTATTATAAACAGTGCTATGATGAACACTGGGGTACACGTGTCTCTTTCAATTCCGGATTCCTCAGTGTGTTTGCCCAGCAGTGGGATTGCTGGGTCATAAGGCAGTTCTATTTTCAGTTTTTTAAGGAATCTGGAGCCTATTGTACAGAGTGAAGTAAGCCAGAAAGAAAAACACCAATACAGTATAGTAACGCATATATATGGAATTTAGAAAGATGGTAATGATAACCCTGTATGTGAGACAGCAAAAGAGACACAGATGTATACAACAGTCTTTTGGACTCTGTGGAATGATTTGGGAGAATGGCATTGAAACATGCATAGCATCATATATGAAACGAATCACCAGTCCAGGTTCGATGCATGATACTGGATGCCTGGGGCTGGTGCACTGGAATGACCCAGAGGGATGGTATGGGGAGGGAAGTAGGAGGGGGTTTCAGGATGGGGAACACGTGTATACCTGTGGTGGATTCATGTTGATGTATGGTAAAACCAATACAATATTATAAAATAATTAACCTCCAATTAAAATAAATAAATTTATATTAAAAAAAATAAATAAAAAGACATGGGTTCAATCCCTGGGTCAGGAAGATCCCCTGGAGGAGGGCATTGTAATCCACTCCAGTATTCTTGCCTGGAGAATCCCCATGGACAGAGGAGCCTGGCGGGCTACAGTCCACTGGGTCACAAAGAGTTGGATATGACTGAGCAACTAAACACAGCACATAATACTATACAGAAATGTTTCATGGTGTTTTTCTTCAACTAGAAGCACTGACAATATTGAGCACCCTGAGCACCACCCCTGGCTGGGAATGGACGGAGTAGAGTGGTGGCTGCCCCCTGGAGAGTGGTTCACTCTCAGGCCCCCAGCATCCCCACCAGGCTCCCTTCACTCATTTTGACACCTCTTCGTTCCTACTGGGCATTTGCTTTGTGGTCCCTGGACTCATCCAACAAGAAAGGACGAGAGTCATGGAGAATGCAAAGCTAATGTTAAAGTGGAATAAGACTACGCACTTGACCATGGCATTATATTATCTGTAAGGATACATATTTGCCTGGCGTTAGGAGAAGCTGAAATGACCTGAACCACTCGGAGAAAGTGCGCTATGGGAATTTAAAGCCAGCAATGAAAATAAAAGTAACGGAGTGCGCTATTTTTTCCTCCTTTGCCATTCACGGAACTTCTTAGGGTTGATTTACAAACTTTTATTTTGAAAACTTTCTCCTTTTTTCTGTCATTTCATATTTCTTCCTTCCGCCGGGAAGTTACATGATGGAGAAGTCCATAATAGGCAGGATTTGGAGTCAGGAGGCTCTGCCCCAGACTGGCTGTGGCTGCCTGGTGAAATTGATCCCCCTACACACACTGCAGAGCCCTACCTTCCTTATCTTTAAAATGGGATGACAAGACCTGTAAGAGATGCTGCGAGGACAGAGGAGGTGATCCACAGAGAAGCTCACCACAGTGTCCCTGTTCGCAATGAGTCTGCTTTTATGGATCATCGTTTGCATCATCATTGCACTCCACATGTAAGCTCTATGAAGTCAGGGGGTTCATTTTCTTAGTCACTGGATTCCCAGTGCCTGGCACATCACAGGCATTCAATAACTATTTCTTGGTGAAAAACATGATGTGTGTGTCCACAATGACTGATAGGTGGAATGACAAATATATGATACAGAGAAAAAAGTGAAAGTGTTACTTGCTCAGTTGTGTGTGACTCTTCGCAATCCCATGGACTGTAGCCCACCAGGCTCCTCAGTCCATGAAACTCTCCAGGCAAGAATACAGAGTGGGTAGCCATTCCCTTCTCCAGGGGATCTTCCTAACCTTGAACCCAGGACTCCTGCACTGCAGGCAGACTGTTTACTCTCTGAGCCACCGGGGAAGCCCCATGATATGGGAAAAAATGGGTTAAATGATGAGTAAGAAAGATAAACAGAACTGTTACTGCTACTACCATCTATATCTCTCCACTCCAGACACTGATCCAGAGTTTGGCCACAGTCTGCCAAGCTTTTTTATCCACAATTACTAAAAATCTTTACACATGTTATGCCCCTGGGTGGACACACTCATGACAATTCATTCCACACTGAAAGGTCACTTGTAAGTGACCTCGACTGTCGGCACACTAAAGAGAGGATGTGAGTCTGGATACCAGGAGCGATGGCAGGCACCGTCTTCCCACCTCATCCTCACAACCCTGGGGGTGGGTTCTGACGTTCTTCCAGCTCACAGTGCAAGAGACGTGAGGCTCTGACTGATTCGCTGAACTCCCCAAGACCACACAGCTATGAAGCAGCGGTGCCTATTTCTGAACCCTGCCATTTGATTCAAGTTCAGAGATATACCCACCACCCTGAGAGAACAGTCCAGATAAGCCTGGGAGGGTCTTTGCATCATCCTGGGATTCTTGACTTGCTACTCAACGCATGTGTTCTTCTGGTCCCATTTTCTAAGCACAGCAGCTGAATAACACATCAATCTGTTACCCAGTCTGGTAACTCTGAGCCACCTTTTCTCACAAGAGAGTGTGCCTGGGGCCATTCAGTCATGGTTTAGCTACATCCAACTCCCCCCTTCCATCATGGTGCACTCAGCAAAGTAACAGGGTTTGTCTGAGTTGGTCACTGATGAGTCTAGAAGGGGTACTCTACTTTTAAGAAGATAGATCCACAGGTTGGCCCATTACCAGGAGGCTTGCTATAGAGGGTTCCATCCACTAGGGGGCAACAATACTTGGTTAAGCCAACGAGGATGTGCCCTCTGGACAAGCGGAGCAAATTTACAGAGATGAAGAGAAGCCAAGAGCCAAGGCAGGATCTAAAAGGGACTTGAAGACTGTCACGGCCCTTCAAGTTAAGATGTTCCAGTCCTGAATCCTACTCACAGAAGAATCTATCAAAGCAACAACAGCCTCTCTTTGGATCTGATTTAGAATCCCACCCATGTGCTCTAGGATGTCCCTGGTGGCTCAGTGGTAAAGAATCCGCCTGCCAGTGCAGGGGCTGCAGGAGACACGAGTTCAATCCCTGGGTTGGGAAGATCCCTTGGAGAAGGAAATGGCACCCCGCTCCAGTATTCTTGCCTGGAGAATCGCACGGACAGAAGAGCCTGGCAGGCTATACAGTCCATGAGGTCACAAGAGTCGGACACAACTTAGTGACTAGACCTCCATCACCATGTGCTCTGATTCCAGCTCTAAACCCCATCTGCGTTGGCCCTTATTTCAGGGACCTTTGGGAAATCAGCATTTTCTGTCCCAGCTCAAATCTAACAATGTCAAAGGCAACCAGCTCCTCACGAATGGGTCTTGACAACCAGAGTCCCTTGGAAACACCATCTGGGTGGCATTCCTGGATTTTCCCCAATGCCTCAGCACATTAAACAGAAGCATCTTTCAGAATAAATGACTCTTTGCAAACTCGTCCCGACCCCAAAGACTATACAGTCCATGGAATTCTCCAGGCCAGAATACTGGCGTGGGTAGCCTACCACTTCTCCAGGGGATCTTCCTAACCCAGGGATCGAACCCAGGTCTCCACATTGCAGGCAGATTCTTTACCAGCTGAGCTACAGGCAAGCCATTAAAATAAATGGTGGAACAGAATTTCACACCAGGACTTGTCTCCTTTACACACACACACACGTCTGCTTCCAAGGATTAAAACATAACTTTTAATAAGATGACGGTGGCCTCTGGAAGCCCAGTGCCTGTGGCCTTGTCCTCTGCTATTTCACAGACTGTTTCTCACGATCCCACCCTGTCACGCTCCGACAGCCAAGTGCTCCACAGACATGGCTGTGCTACCCATCGCTGCTATTTATTTCTTCTCCCTCTTCCATCTCTTCCCCTTAAGCTATTTCTCTTCTTTTATGTCTCAGCTTTTTTCCGGGTAAAGGAAAGAACTGGCAGGATCAGAAGGTGGCCTTTTGCAAGGTTACTCTTACCTCAAATAATTCCGCAGCAAGTTCATGCACACACAGCGTCGAGTGGAAATACGTTCTGATCTCGGGTTCTTCAGTCGGAAAGTGATTTTACCAAGATCTACGTTCATGGCCACGGCAGCCGCCCATATGGCAGGGTGCAAAAAAGAACTTGCTACATCTTGCTTTCACCGCTCGTGGCTACTCTATTCTCCCTGCGCTTTCCAATCCATCCAGCTAGCACCGATTTAAGTCCCAAGTTCCTGGTATCAGTGTGCCATCCCTTTCTAGGGGCCGTCAACACTCGATGGCCCGTAGAAGGAAGCCAGTGATATGCGCCAAGTTGGCAAAGGCAACTGTGATATTTTCAAACACGGGCTGGCACAAGCAAAAGTGATGACAGGAACGCTTCTTGGGGAAAACACACACAAAGGGTGCCATTCGAATCTTGGCTTGGATACAGAGCCATGTATGGGTCTTAGCCTGATGTGCCTCTGTTTTCTCACCTGTAAAATGGGGTTATAGTACGGATTTTAAAGGAGACGACTTCAATCAAAGTGCCTGTTCCAAGTAGGGACTAACCCACCCTTTCTCACCCTCCCCTTCTTTGGCAGCTCTGCAAATCAACTCCAGCCCAGATCAACTTCTGGGCTCACAGTCTGATTGCTCATGGGCACCTCCCTTCGATGTCCCAACACGTCCCCAAGAGAATTCATCATCTTCCCCCACACACCTGCTCATCCTTCTGTGTTCCCTGCATCCTTCCCATCCCTGCATCACTGCCCAGGACCACCTTCCGCCCGAGCCTGTAGTCAGCCTGGAATCTGTGCTCTCCTTCACGAGTCCTTTAGAATCTGCCTCCTATTTCCTGACTTTATCCATTTCTCTCCATCCCTGCTTGTCTCTCTAATGCGATCCAGGCCATTACCTAGACACACTTTCTAACTGCTCTTCCTGTATCCTTCCTTGGCCTATCTCATCCATCTCTAAGCCCACACAGCCAGAGTGATTTCTCCAAACATTCAAATCTGAACAAGTCACTTCTTTGCTTAGAAATCTTCAGTGGCTCGTCACTGCCTTCAACATAAAATACAATATGTTTACCGCCCTAGTTTAGGAAGCCCTTCACTGTTTGACCTTCTCCCTCCGTCTCTGCAGCCCTACTTCTGGCCCCTTCGAGACAAAGAGGAGGCATTTAAGAAATGTTTATGGAGTGAATAAGTAAATTCTGCCATTTTAAGATCTTGACAAAGTGACTTTTTTTCTGTCTCCTGAATGCACTCTTCAGAACTCTGAATATGTTCCTTCCCTCTGCCTGCAAGACCCCAAGTTCCTCTCCCAAGCACATCCCCTCATCTAGCTAACTTCT
The DNA here is from genome assembly GCF_029378745.1 of Bos indicus. NCBI lineage: Eukaryota > Metazoa > Chordata > Mammalia > Artiodactyla > Bovidae > Bos > Bos indicus. Next base: position 24,422,362 of record NC_091784.1, on the reverse strand, counting down.
CATCCTTCCAATATTTGACCTTGACCTTGTCTGTCCTGTCCGTGCCTGTATCCCAGAGCCCATCACAGTGCCTGGTACTTGACAGATAATTGATAAATGCATGAAAAATGTGATGCTCAATCAGAGATGACAGCAGAATATCTGTTCTGGACCCCCGAGGGCCTGGTCTGGGTTTACCTTTGTCGAGTTCATCCTCACAACTGGCTGAAGCCTGTGGGGAGGAAAGCTGGGAGGCTGCTATCAGATGGCATTTCCTATTGCCTGGGCTGTCTTCCACCCTGCAGAAGCAGCTGAGCAGAAAGCAAAACAGCCTTGGAGATCACAAGTGCTGTAATGTCCCCAAGGGCAAGTTTCTCCTTTAAATCTGAAGTTTCCTCCCATAACTCCTGGGCCTTGGATGACCTTGCCTGAGGTCAGAGCAGCCTTCTTAGGAGGTAGCTTGGCTACCTGAGCTTGCTGTTGCTCTAAGATGGATAAGGTGTGGCTGCCAGAGAGGTAAGGGTGTAGGAAGTGATGAGAAGCAGGTACAGGAGACCAGCTCCTCAACTTTCCCCATCCCCTCTGCATCTTGGGCACCTGAGTGTCTGTTCCTATCCCCACCATGTATTTCACAACCTTATAGGTTTATGAAAATGCAGAACAAACTCTGCATTTCACCATCGTCTTTTCCCAGGCTTTTGCTTGAGTTAAATCCCTCGGCAGACACCTGCAGATGCCATGCCCACAGCATCCTCCTCACTCCAGCTCATCTTGCAAGCGGCAGCATCTCTACAGCCAATCAGACGTGCTCCTTGTCTTATTCTTTGTGGAATACGCCCTGGCCTTCACCCCTCCCCTGCACCCGCTCTCCAATCAGACCTTCCAAAAGAGGACAGTGATTATGAGTGTGGACTCCAGAGTCAGACCGACCCGGGCTCCCATCCTGCCTCTTCCAATGACCTGGGCAAGTCAGTCAACCTCTCTGAGCTCCACTCTCCTTGACTATAAAATGAGAAAGAGAATAGTTACCTCACTGTACATACGGTAATGTACACGCTTCAGTGTTATTCTCTCAAATCATCCCACCCTCTCCTTCTCCCACTGAGTCCAGAAGTCTGTTCTTTAGCTCTCTGTCTCCTTTGCTGCCTTGCACGTAGGATTGTTGGTACTATCCTTCTAGATTCATCTATATGTGTTAATATACAGTATTTGTCTTTCTCTTTCTGACTACTTCACTCTGTATAACAGGCTCTGGGTATGCCAAAGATGTTACAATATTGTAAAGTAATGATCCTTCAATTAAAATAAATAAATAAAAATTTTTAAAAGGTATATGGATAATAGCTACCTCAGAGGATTGCTGTGTGGATTAAATTAATATATATAAAGCATGAGTAGCTGGCACATGGCAACCACTCAGTAAATAGTCTAATTAGGTAATAACGATTACGCCAGTGGAGCACAGCGGTGATGCTAGAACAGAGGCACAGGGTAGGCACTTAAGAGATATTTATTGAATGAATAAGTAAACTCTGCCCTTTATTTAAGATACCAGAGAGCAATCTCCCCGGAGCCGGTTCCCTTCAGCCTTTCGGCTCAGTTTCCATGTCAAGCAGATATGGACAAACCGCTCTATGCAACACAGGCAGCTCTCAGGAACCACCCCAGCCCTGGTTCATGGAGACCCCAAGACCCCAACTTCTTCTTGGATGATCCACCACTCAGTTCAGATCCAGGCTGCACTGTCTGAGGTATCCAATATGGTAGCCACTAGACACACGGGACCTTTTAAATCTTTTTCCATAGCCCCCAAAATGAACTTTAATGCATCTTTTGCTCCACAAACAAAAAAATAACACAACTTATCATGTATTTACATTTGCATTTTCCTTGTAAGTAATAATGTTTAGTATATTTTCAGATGACCATTTGCCATCCATATGTCTGTTTTTGTTAAAGTTTAATTCAAATTTAGGGAATTCCCTGGTGGTTCAGTGGTTAGGACTTTGTGCTCTCACTGCTGAGAACCTGAGTTCAATCCCTAAGATCCCATCAAGGTTAAAAAAAAAAATTAAATTTAAATTCATTAAGCTAAGTTAAAAGTGTCAATCCCATTCACTAGACACATTTCAAGGGCTCAGCAGGCACAGGGAACTGGTGATCACTATGTCTGAGCGCACAGAGAACATCTCCATCGCGGCAAAAGGTTCTGTTGAACAAGGAAGGTGCGGGGCCATCTGACTTAAACGATGACTGCAGAAGAATGCGCGGTGATGACCTGCTGAGCGAGACGGACTGCAGGAAAGTCACCAGAGAGAGCCTCTCTAGGCCCTGCTTTCCCTAGGACCCGAACTTTACCTGGGCTCTGACCTGCCTCTCTCTGACTCTGCTATCTAGTCTGGAGAACACTCTGCGTGCATCCAATCACCCTGGCAAGCCATAAAACCCCCTGCCCTGTCTGGCTTGGCTTCCTGTCCCAAGCCCCATATCTGGGAGGTTCTGGAGTTCGTCCATCTTATCCCTGAATCAGCACCACCTCTACAGCCCACTTTCACAGACTATCCTAAGCCCTCTCTTCAGGGGAGGCTCACTATGATGGGCTGAATTGTGCCCCATACACACAAAAGGGGCTTCCCAGGTGGCACTAGTGGTAAAGAGCCCGCCTGCCAATGTGGGAGACATGAAAGAGACATGGGTTCCATCCCTGGGCCAGGAAGATTCCCCTGGAAGAGAGCATGGCAACCCAGTCCAGTATTCTTGCCTGGAGAATCCCATGGACAAAGCAGCCTTGTGGGCAACAATCCATAGGGTCGCAAAGAGTCAGAAGAGACTTAGCTTCTGCTGAAGCAACTTAGCACACGAGCATGCATCCTACAAAAATTCTCATCAGGCTGAAGCTCTGGCCCCTAGTTACCAGAATATAACTGTACTGGGTTACAGGGACTTTAAAGACATAATTAAGTTAGAATGGGGTGATTAGGGTGGGTCCCCAATCCAATAAGACTGAAGTCCTTCTAAGAAGAAAAGATTAGGACACAGAGAGACAGACATTCACAGGCACACAGAGACCAAGGGACAACCATGTGAGCCCACAGAGAGAAGGTGACCGACTGCAAGGAGACAGACCTCAGGAGAAACCGATCCTGTCCGTACCTTGATCTTGGGCTTCCAACCTCCAATACTATGAAAAAAATATGCTTCTGCTCTTGAAGCCCCCATGGTATGCAACATTTCATTAGGGTGGCCCAAGCTGACAAACACAGTTGCCTAGCAGGGAGTACAAGTCTCTTTAATTTACATCACCTTAGGCGGCTTTCTGAATCGAAGCCTAAGTTTTCCTATTTATAAATGAGGGAAACGCCCATCTGCTATTTCCAATGGTTTCCATTCCTCCAGCTTATCACTTTTGCTCCATGTCTGTTTCCTCTACTAAGGGAATCTTTCCCTCCCTCCCCTCTTCAGCCACCAAACCTTTGCCTCCAGATCTCAGTTGACCAATCACTCCCCAACTTTCCATCAAAGGCCTATTCTGAGTGTGTAGCTCCTGTCGCCAGCTCAGGCATGGCCCTCTCTTTGCCTAACACCTGTTCTCAGTGTCTATGTGGTTAGTTCATTAATATTGATTCGCACAACTAGACTGTAACCTATAAGACACGGGCCATGTTTTCCTGCTCATCTTAGCATCCTCAGACTTTGCGCTGTGCCTAGAACACGGCAGACACTGTTGAATGAACAAATAAAAAGGCTACTGGGAAAATCAAATGAGATAGTCCATACAAAGCACCTAACACAGTACCCGGTGCAAGGCAGGCGCTTCCCAAATACCATCTGTTGCATCTTAGTGAATTCTTCAGTGAACAATGCTCTGATCATCTGCTAGTTAACTGTTTGACCTTATTTAGCCCCTGGTTTCCTCTTCCTAAGCATCGTCTCTGAACCATGCTGACCTTTTGCAGCACCTTGTTTATACTAAAGGCCCCTCTTCCTCTCTGGCTACAACTATTTGGAGCCAGACAACCAACTATTAGCATGCAAACCACCCACTTTATCTGCCTTCATACAGCATAAAAAGCTCTGTACAGGTGCCTGAAGCCTTCCTGGCTAAGGTGGGAGGGGATGGAGGATGAGCAAATGAATGATCCCTTCTGAAGTTCACATAAAAGAGGAAAGCTAGGCCCATGTTTGATCCAGACCCTCTTAAGGACCCTGGTAGTTTTGCCCACATGGAAAGAAGAAATTTGAGAGAAGCAGGCTTGAGCCAAGGACAGAGGAAGAGATAAGACTGGGTGCCCTCGAAGAATGCTGATGATGGGTAAAATCTACCAGGCAATGGCAGTCTGAGCACAGGTATTGATGGCAAATACGATCTGCTAGCATCCACCAGCATTCACCTGGTGGCTCAGACAATAAAGAATCTGCCTGCAATGCAGGAGACCTGGGTTCAATCCCTGGGTTGGGAAGATCCCCTGGAGAAGGGAACAGCTACCCACCCCAGTATTCTTGCCTGGAGAATTTCATGGACAGAGGAGCCTGGTGGTCTACAGTCCATGAGGTCTCAAAGAGTCGGACATGACTGAGCGACTACACTTTCATTTTCACTTTCACGATCTGCGAGGCAGAGACCTTTATTAACATCTATAATCAGAAATATTACAAACAGGATCGATGATAAGATCTATACTGGTATAGGATTGGAATGATACAATGATTAGAGCACAGACACTGTTGAAAAGGGTGAGAAAGAGTAGGGAAGTGCCTACTCTGTTCAGAATTCCTTATTCTGTGCTCACTCAGGATGGATAGAACTGGGGAAGATGTGAGGAAGGTTCTCCAAGGAAGACTGTGTTGCAGTGGCCAAAAAGTTCGTTTGGGGTTTCTCCACCATGGAAAAGTCCATATATCTCTCCTAGTCCATCTGGGGCCCAGAGAGTCTTTTCCTGACATCATGGAAAGGCTGCAAGTTATTCTGGGGGCTCAGGGGAGGGGCAGGGGAGACAGAGTGCAGGGACTGTATGTGGCTTAGATTATCTCTGCAGAACAGATGCTACCTTCAAGGTCTCCACTGGGAGCATACATATTAAACTTTTATTCTGAATTTTCAGTGTTCTCAACAGCATAATAGGGGCTGGAAACTCAACAAGACAGGTTCAGTCCTTGACTCCCCCATGGTTTTGCTTCTCCTTTTCTCCACCTGAATAGATACGCACACCCAGACGTCTCCATCTTAGTGTCTATGGAGAAAGGCTGAGGAGTCTGAGATGCCCCTTAAATCAAGCACTTTAGGAAATGCAAAGAAGGAATCCCATAACATAGGACACAAGTGTAATGGTTAGATAGAAAACTCAATTCAAAAGAATGTCCCACCTGCTGCATAACACAGGGATCTCAGCCCGGTGTTCTGTGATGACCTAGAGGGGCAGGATGGGGGTGGATGGGAAGGAGGGGACATAAGTATACTTATCCAAGCTGTGAAGCAATTATCCTCCAATTAAAACTAAGTTTAAAAAAAGGATGATCCATGTCATATGTCATGAAGGAAATGTGAATTAAAGAAACAGAGAGACCACCACACACCTATCAGGATGGCGCACACTGACACCACCAAATGCTTGCAAGGATGTGGAGCAACAAAGAGAGTTTCATCCACGGCTAGTGGGAATACAGAGTGCTACAGTCCCTTTGGAAGATGGTTTGGCAGTTTCTTACAAAGTTAAACATCCTCCCGGCAGAGGATCCAGCAATGGTGCTCCTTGGCATTTATTTACTCAGTGGAGTTGAAAACAAATGTCCACACAAAACCTTCACATAGATATTCAAAGCAGCCTTCCCCACAGCTGCCAAAACTTGGGTGTAACCAAGACGCCCTTCAGTGGGTGAATAGATAAACTGTGGTTCCTCCAGACAATGGAATATTATTCAGCGCGCAACAAGAAATGAGCTATCAAGCCATGAAAAGACACGGAGGAACCTTAAATGCATGTTATTAAATAAAAGGAGCCAATATGGAAAGGCTATATACTGTATGACATTCTAGAAAAGGCAAAACTACGAAGGCAGTAAAAAGAAGATCAGGGGTTGCAAAGGGTTGGGGACAGAGAGGTGACTAGGCAGTGCCCGGAGGAGTTGGGGGGCAGTGAAAAGATATTATACAATATTATAATGTCTGATTCATGTGGTTCAAAATTTGTCCAAACCCACAGAATGTACAGCATCATGAATGACAGCCTACGGACTTTGGTAACCATGATGTGTCGCTGCAGATGACAACAAAGGTACCACTACACTGAGGCTGTAACAAAGGTACCATTCCGGTTGGGGGTGCTGACAATGGGGGAGGCAATGCACGTGTGGGAAGGGAAATCTCTGTGCCGCCTCAATTTTGCTGTGAATATAAAGTTGCTCTTAAAAAGTCTGTTTTTTAAAAGATGCAAAAAATGGCAATCGATAAATTTTAAAGTATAAATGGCAAATTAATTAATTAAAGTATAACTTTAAAGTATAAAAATAAATTTGTGTGTGTCTTAATTTCTTTTTTTAACTATTTTTTTTTATATTGGAGTACAGCCAGTTAACAATCCTGTGATAGTTCCTGGTGCACGGCAGAGGGACTCTGCCATACATGGACATGTATCCATTCTCCCCCAAACTCCCCTCTCATCTAGGCTGCCACATAACATTAAGCAGAGTTCGCTGTGCTATACAAAAGGTCCTTGTTGGTTATCTGTTTTAAATATAGCAGTGTGTACATGGTGATTCCAAACTCCCTAACTATCCCTTCTCCCTATCCTTCCTTACCCCCAGCCCTGGCAACCATAAGTTTGTTCTCTAAGTCTGTGAGTCTCTTTCTCTTTTGTAAATGTGTTCACTTGTATTATTTCTTTTTTAGATCCCATATGTAAGGAAAAAAACCTTTAAAGTATGAAATTAAATATATTTTTATACAGAGTAGGACTCTACTACTATTCTTTTGGGAAAAGAAACTCTTATGATCTCCCGCTTCAATGGCTTGAACTGGGATTACTTCATTCTAGTCTTTTCAAAACCCGATCGGCAAGGCTGATGTACCTTCCCAGGTGGCTCAGCGGTAAAGAATCTGCCTGTCAAAGCAGAAGACACAGGAGATGCAGGTTCAACCCCTGGGTCAGGAAGATTCCCTGGAGGAGGAAATGGCAACCCACTCCAGTATTCTTGCCTGGGAAATCCCACAGACAGAGGAGCCTGACAGGCTACAGTCCATGGGGTCACAGAAGAGCCAGACGTGACTTAGCAACTACCTGGCATGTATCAGTCATCCAACTAACTTAACACCTACTAAGTATCAGTCCCTGAGGTCTTCCCAAGGCCCTACAGAGCCAGGGGCAAGTTCAAGGGAGGATATAAGGTCCTAAGCCAACAAAACAAGCAATATTTTGCTCTCAGAGTTAAAATAATCATCTTCATTGTGCTATTACTATAGACCAGATACAGCATCAAGCGTTTACCATAGCGAGACCTGGCCTTTATAACACTTACTATGGGCAGCGCCCTCCTGCACACTTTACATATATTCACTCATTTAATCCTTGATAATTCTATGATGTACATGCGCTACTATCTTCTTATCTTATGAACGATAAAATGACAGCACAGAGAGTTTAAGCAAGTTTTGTCAAAGTCCCTCAACCAGAAGGTGGCAGAAAGGTGCAAACCCAGGCAGTCAGGCCCCAGAGCCTAGGATGAAGGTAGGTATCATACCTGTATCTCATTTAAAGGTAAGGCACGTAAGGTGCAAGGTAGTTAAAGGTCTTGCCCAAGGTCTCAAGCCCGTAAGTGTTTGATATTTGAAGCCAGGTTTCAAATGAAGTTGGAGGAGTCGTACTTCCCATCTTCAAACATGCAACAAAGATACAGAAGTCAAAACAGTGTTGTATTGGAATTAATTTAATCTAACAGGGCCGCTTAGTATAGTCCTGTGGGGTTGAACAGGGCATACATCCAGTGAGCTTCATTTACATTGGGTTCTAGGTGAAATGTCCTCCTAGAGTTGTGCAGGGCACAAGCTGTTCAATCTTACATGACAACTCTGAATATACAGGAAAACGATTTGATTAAACTGTAAACACAGGTAAGGGTTTGCTAAACTAACATAGGAAACATATGGCTAGGTAGCTACCCTCAGGTTATTCTTGACCTTATTAAATAGATTAGACATACTTTCGGGACAAGAGTTGAAGGAGCTATTCTAATGAATTTTTTGCTCCACTTGTTTCAATGAAACATGAAGTTTCACAGACTTTCACCATCAGGTGCAGAAAAGATACCATCAAAGCAGTTTCGCTTCTTTGCTGTGCTACGTTGTTAGGTCTTTGTTTAAAAAAAAAAATAAACAGTGTTTTCCACTCCAATCTTTATCTTTCCTTATCTTTCTGCACCAGCACCAGTGATATCTGTTTCACTAAAGATCATCTTTATTAACAAAACTGCTTCACTACAGGGAGAGAGCGTAGGTTTTGAGAGGCTGCAGGTCTCTCTGCCTCCACAGGAAGGTTGTGGTCACTACTGAATCTGAAGACCTGAGATCTCCTTTGGGGTGAAATGAGAGAAGGAGAAGGGGTACAACTGGTTGCTATGTGACTCATCCCTTACAGGTTCCATCTCAGTCTCTCATCTTGCCCTCGCTCTCAATTCTTCCTGTAGCTTGCTTCCTTACTCTCATTCAGACCCACCTTCAACTAGAGAGTTGGAACACCCTTTCTATTTGTAGATTTGTCCAGCATCTTCGCCTCCAACTGTAAAACCATCATCATCAACAACCAGAGTGATTTTACTAAATCACGGTTCCAACCACATCTGTGTCACTTTTCTGCTTAAAATTCTTCCAAGATCCCGTGGCTCCTACAGTAAGGGTTACAGACTCAAATGTCTTTCAAGAGCAAAGAGGTAACATAAAGGAAAGAAACATGCGGGCATTTGAGGGAGAATGGATACACGTATTTGTATGGCTGAATCCCTTCGCTCGCTGTTCACTTGAAACCAACACAACATTGTTTGTTAATCGGCTATACTCCAACAGAAAATAAAAAGTTAAAAAAAGAGAAAGAAACAAGCAGGGGTGTGTGTGTGTGTGTATCTATGCCACCCAGAGCTGTATCCTTTCCACACTGACATACTTTGTTTGCATATTAAAGATGAAAGAATATTCTCCACTTCCACAAAGAAATATGTTTTCTCCCTCTCTTTTCTTGAAAGAGACAGACCTCTCAGTCTAGCTTTTGTTTTCCTGCTTTTTAATAGAGACATAAGGAAAGGAAATATTTTACTTTCCTCTTTCTTCTCAGACAAACACCAGTGCAAGTGTGATGATAAAAGAAAACTGATATTCAGCTTCAATGTGGGGACACCGTTTGGGAGGGCAGGACTGATGCAGTGTGGAGGGTGTGTGCCCCAGAGGAAAAGAGCAGCCTTGACTGGACGGTCATCCCAAGGTGGACTCAGCATTGCTGGATTTTCTGAATTTTCCAAGAGAAGCTAGAAGTCTGGAGATCTGTGTATGAATCTCCTAACTAAAACTGGGAAATGAGATTTACTTTTGAAAATCTCCATCCAGGCTGAACGAAGCAGAGCGGCAGGTCAAGTGTAACCTGTGACTTTCATTTTATAACTTCTGACCCAGAATACAAAAGTGTCCTCACCTCCCCACACAGCACAGTCTCACTCCATCATCTCCTAAGGAAATCAGTCCTAAAGGAAATCAGTCCTGAATATTCACTGCAAGGACTGATGCTGAAGCTGAAACTCCAATACTTGGGCCACCTGATGCGAAGAATTGACTCCTTGGAAAAGTCCCTGATGCTGGGAAATATTGAAGGCAGGAGGAGAAGGGGATGACAGAGGATGAGATGGTTGGATGGCATCACCGAATCGATGGATGTGAGTTTGAGCAAGCTCTGGGAGTTGGTGATGGACAGGGAAGCCTGGCATGCTGCATTCCATGGGGTTGCAAAGAGTCAGACACAACTGAGCAACTGAACTGAACTGACTGAATGGGTGCCATGGTTTACCCACCTTTGCATCTTCGTATATGCACTTTCTTCTTACTCCTTTTCTACCTGGGAAAACCCCTTTTCCTCCAAAGCAGGGATGTCACCTCTTCAGTGACGTCTTCTCTGACACTCCTGGCAGAGTTCATCACTGCATCTTTAGGACTCCCTTAGTACACTGAACATTATGTGGTGTACACACTTTTCACATTGTTTATATTAATTTCTGTCTTTCTCAATAGCACAGAAACTTCTTAAAGGCAAGAATCATGTCTTACCCATCTCTCTGGCTCTGCTAGCGATGGGGCTCATTGTAGAGTAAATCTGCATGAATATTGATTGGATGGATGGGTAGCAGGCTGGATGACTGACTGGCTGGCTGGCTGGGAGGATGGGATGGATGACTGGCTGGCGGGATGGATGACTGGCTGGCTGGATGGACGACTGGGTGGGTGAGTGAGTAGATGGATGACTGCATGGGTGGGTGGGTGAATGGATGGATGAATGGAGTATAAATGAAGGCTCCTCACCAAGACCTTAGGAACAATTGTCAAGGATTAGTCCAGACACTGGCTTTATTTAAGTCCCTCAAATTCACCACACTCATTCCCTTACCAGGGACTTTGAACTTGTTCTTTCTGTAGCTCTTTCCAAGATGAGCTCCTTCTTATGATTCAGGCTTCAATTCAGATGAAACCTCCTTTGAAAAGCTTTTCTCAATCACCCCAATCTTAAGAACCACAACAAAGTCAATAATGATTACACTGTTGTGCTTGTTAGTAATTCTCACTGAATAAAATTTGCTTTGCCTATATTTTTGTTTACCTGTGTTTTTTATGTCTCCCATCCACCTCCTTTAGAAAGCTTCATGAAGACATTGCTATAGATTTATGTCCACCACTGTATCTGGAACATTGTAGATGCTGAATAATATGAATAAAATGATTACTAAGGGAGGAAATAATCAATTGAATGAGTAGAACCCACTTCTTTGGTGCTTTTAACTGGCCTTTGTGGCAAAACAAAATAACACAAAACAACCACTGGGAATAAGAAATCTCTTGTCCTTATTAAAGTGTTCTCTAGGAAGCCGTATATTATAGCTGTTGAGAGTCTGGGGTTTAGAACCTGATGACAGATTTAAGATTGAGACGAGGACTTGTCTCTTATCATCACTAAGTGACCTTGGGAAAACCACTTAACTCACTAAACCTCAGTTTCCTCATCTGTCAAACAGACATGATAATAACAAGACAAACTCATGAAGTGCTTCTGAGGATTAAATAAGATCATTGTGCAGGAAAAGCACAGAACGCAAAGCTGCCTAACCAAACACCCAACGGAAAGGCAGCAGCACCGTGGGGAGAAGAGCCTGTGAGGCCATGCTGCCCACTGAGCACTGCTGTCATGAGACCTGGCCTGTAAAACTAAGGTTCCAACACTTGACTCCTTCCCAAAGCACCTTACCTACTGGGGCTTTGCAAACCTCCACATCTCTGTGAAAGCCTGCTGGTCTGGACAAATGCCTTGAGTCACCCTCTGCGCTATTCATGAGATTCAGGGTTCCCCACCCCCTGTCCGCTGCAGCCGAGGAGGTAAGGTGTCCACAGCCAGTGCCAGCCTGATCAGAAGCAACCCGTGCCAGGACAACACTTGTTTCCGGGCTGACTTCCTCTCCGCAGTGCCATCCTTCTGGGGAAATGTCTCCCGAGCCCTATTGCCTTGGAGGTCAGGCCATCATATAAGTGAATCTTCTCTGCAAGCCTGGCATATGTCAACATGGTATTTTGCTAAGAAAACTCATAAAGAGGATTGCCGGCTGCAATACGACACTCACTCTATAATACCGTCAGTCTAATTGTTTCCAGAAGCAAACAATTAAACGGTTTATGAGAAAAACTCTATCTGTAATTGTGTGGCCCCCGCACAGCTGCTCCCTAAGTAAGGCAGTTGGAGCGGAGTTGGTGCAGATATGAAAGTACAGTATGTATTTAGCAATATGGCACCTAAATGCATCATAGAAGACCTATCGGGGAAATAAACAGCCTTCAAGTGTATTTTTGGAAGACAAACACTCGATACTTCATTTAATGTATGGTTTGCAGTTAGTGGTTAATCTCAGACAATGAAGAGAGAGCCTTGTTTCACGTGGCTCTTGAGGAAATGCAGAATTGATTGAGGATTCTGAAAGAGCCCAATTCCCAAGCCAGCAATGCCCTTTGTTGCTTTTCTCCTCCTTCTTTTAAATTTCCATATAATCCATTCAGACAAATCCTTTTATCAGGTTGATTTCCTCTCATTATAACCAATGTGATTAATTGCTAAACTTTTCTCTCATTCTTGCCCAACTCTAAGATCTCATTTTTCATGTGCAGAATGGCCTTTCTTGTCCAAGTACACATATCTGCACGCCCCTCAAAGCATCTCTATTTTACGTCTCCAGGTTATTAATAATAGTATTCAATTGGCCCATTCGGCTGGTCATTTGCAAATGTGAAATATATCTAGAGTGGGCTGAATGATTCTGGAGAAGAGCCCAACACCTTGATTTGATAATTAGTCTGCATAATTAGTGACTGTGACCCTCAGAGTCTTTCATGAAAGTTCTCTTTTCATGACATATTTATTCACAGAGTAAAAGGAACTGGGATGGCCCTTCCTAGTCCAATCTCCACCTGCATTTCCCGAAGCTGGTCTGAACTGCTCCCTGGCTTGGAAGCTTCCAGACAACCCCAGATTAAATCTTAGGATAAAAAAGAAAATAAAAGGAAATGGAAGCAGTAGAGCAGATTTAAAACTTACACGAGCCACAGAAACACAGTGGGGAAGCCATTTTTTTTTTAACAATCGAATGCATAACAACTTAGGGACTTCCTTTCAACCACCAATGGCAGCAGACCCATCTTTTCTCACTCCAACCTCCCAGCAAACAGTCTAATCCTCATTCCCCACAAATACTACCACTGCGAGTAAGCCAAAGAGCAGTGGAAAACATGAAAGGCAATTAGATTGAAATCTAGTCCTGCCTACTCCCCACAAGTTCATGTTTTTTTCCACTAAGAGGCTCTTCAGTCTAGTAACAAATATGATTCCTGTTTAGCCCAGTGTGAAGCACGAATGAAATGCAGGTCTGTGCACACTATTCAGCTAACTGATGACATTTCAAACTCCTGAAAGGGGACTCGAAACACAGATTCCTAACAAAAACCCAGAGCGTTTTGTAATTATTTCCATGTCATTCCTACATAATCAACGTCACTCCGGCGCTCCCGGAGCTTAATTCCTGGCTTTGTGTAACGTTCTCTGACATTCTGTGAGTCAGATTACAAGGATCCTCAGCTTGGTCTCTGCCACATCCTGCCTTTGCCCAGTGATGGCCACAATGAACGGACATCTCCATGACTGGAGAGCACAGAGCGGAAAATGAATGAAGCCAGGCACACCGACACGTTAGCACACGTGCATCCACCAGCATCCAAACACACTTTCCAGGAAAAGCCCTCTTCTCAAGTGGGCAGAGATGGTGATGAGCCATTTCAAACCAGGCTCTGGCCAGGACCCGCGTGACACCTTCCTGTAAGGTCCTGAATCTCGGCATGTGCAGACACAAGAGGCAGGGGCGCAGGGGCGGCTTTAAGCATCTTTCATCAATTCTTTCTGTATCGCAGGCACATCAAGTGGCAGCCTCTTGGCTCCTCTTCAGCGGCCTTCCCACCACACAACAGGGACTCCCTGCAAATTAACATTCCTCTCTTCCTGCCTGCCCTGCCCTCAAGTTTTCAAACATAACAACAATCTCAATGAAATAATGAGAGAGGTTCATTCGAATGCTGCAGAGGGAACTGCATTATTGCTAAAGCAGCAAAGAGAACTAATTGAATCCACTGGAAAGAAAGAATTAGAAGGAAAGAGGCGAAAAGGAGAATGAAGTAATAGGCTGGAATGATGAACACACACACACACACATACGAGGCAGTACAGGTGAGTGGCAACCGAAATCCTCATAGAAGAGAAACTGTGCATGCGTGAATGCAAAGAGTTTCCAAGATGGCAACACCGCCGAGGGCTGGGCTCACGAGTACTGAGAAAGTTCCTCAAGCACTGAATAGTCTGAGCTGTCCAAGAGCTACACCATATTAGCTGAAGCAAGTAATAGTCTACATCCAGACACAAAGGTAACATCAAGTCCCAAGAGCATGTATGGTGGCTAAAAAACACTGCGAAGTGAGCCTGCCGCAAAGCCTATGACACTTGTTTCATGGAAAAGGGAAGTCAATGCAGGTGGGCTCATCACCTTTGACCCCTGGATAACAAGATGATGCTATGTGACTTCCTCATTAAAGACCAGGAGGCTTCTCTGTGTGTGCTTAGTTGCTCAGTCGTATTCGACTCTGCGACCCCATGGACTGTAGCCCACTGGGTTCCTCTGCCCATAGGATTTTCCAGCCAAGATCCTGGAGTGGGTTGCCATTTCCTACTCCAGGGGATCTTCCTGACTCAGATATCGAACCTATGTCTCTTGAGTCCCTTGCATTGGCAGGCAGCTTCTTTGCCACTAGTACCACCTGGGAAGTCCTTGAGGCTTCTACCTGTCACTAGAGGGCCCACTCTGGGAGCCCTGAGCAGAAGTGTGAGGAGTCTGACTGCTCTGAGGTCACCATGCTGTGAGGAAGTCCACATGATGGCATCGTAATCAACCATCCCAGCTGAGCCCAGCCTTTGTGACATACCAGCCCAGGCCCCAGAAAAATGAATTAAGACGCCTTCAGAGGATTCCAGCACCAAGCTATTCAGGTTCGCCCAGCTAAGGCCCCAGGCACTGTGAAGCAGAGACACGCCAACCTTGGGCATGGTGTGTTCCTTCCTCACAGAATCCACGAGCCTAATAAACCGCCTCCTGTCACACAGTACAAAATTCTGTGAGTCAGTTATATGGCAACAGCAAACCAGAATAGCACGTGTTTATTCTCTCAGCTTCTTCGGAAAATAACCCATTTCTACACTATCAGCCTTAATGTCAGCAACTGGAAAACGGAACTAATAATGTCTAAAGTTTTCTGAAGAGCCACTAAAATATCATAATAATAACAGCAGTAACAATAACAATAATAAACTATCAACATTTGTTTACAGCCTCTTGTGTTTCTAGACCCATGTTACGTAATTTAATTCTTTTAACGACCTCATGCAATACAAAGTTGTGATTAACCCTTTTAAAAATGGGAAACTGACAGAGAGAGAGAATAGCAGCCTGTTGAAACTCAGACATTAAGAGACAGAACATGAATTCAAAACCAAAGCAGGCTTCTTTCAGCTTCTTAATCACTCTAAAAAACGGCTTACAGATAAGACAAGCATGAAGACAGTGCCTGACATGTATTTAAACTTGAGTGATGCTTTATTGGTGTAATTATCGTTGTTGCTGTCACTGTTGTTTAAGAATCTGATCATTAATAGACACAGACTCAGGAAATACCAAGATGGGCTTTCCTGCTTCCCCCGTGTTAGCATCTACAGGTGAATTTGGCAGCGGTTTGTCCACTGTCTATAATCTGCCCCCCACCCCAGAAAATGGGAAGAACTATTCATATTGTACATTTCATATACCAAAAAAATTTCAATTTCATGCTGTACTGAACCTTACAAATGCCCTCCTTTAATCCTGTTTTTATCCTAAACCAATATAAAAAGTTTAATATTTCCTAATGGAGTGTACATTTATTCATTCCTACAAACCTAATGGCAATTCTTGAGAAGTCAGGCAATAGACAGTAAGATAAGCTTGACGCTTTGGTTCCAAAAGTTCAATCAGTTAACCTAGGACAGCAATCACTTCCTCAGAATGAATAATGATGTGGAATAATATTTGGATGGAGATAAACCCTTTTTGCATAGAAAATTGCATTATCATGGGCAGTATCTCAGCTGGATATGTAGGTTTACCAATAAGGATATTGCTTCATGCATTTTTATCATGGAGCTTTTTGATTCTGAGATTTCCAGAGGATTCTGCCTTGAGAGAGGAATCCTTAATGTCTGTATAATGTGTGATGCTCTCTGAGCTGTAGATGTGAGGGTGGGAAGGAAGAAGCCGGGCTCTGCAGCTTGTGAAAAACTGCCACCACACTCTCCCAGGGGTTCTTCATTCCACTTAGCACGAGGGAAAAGCAAGCAAGGCTCAGCAAGACAGTTCTTTAAAGAAACGGCATTGAAAATAACCATCATGTCAATTTCAGCTAATGGGGCACAGTATGGGCTCATTTTAAAGCGAGGAGGAGTGGCATGCAACCATTAAGAAAGAAATGCTTATGCCATATGTAAGCACACCCATCCAAGCAGAGCCAGGAGTTCTCTGGGGAGAACTCAACACATCCCTCCCACAGACTTGGAACTTGACCTCCCACTGACCAGAACCCAGACCATCATTAAGGAAGCATAATTACAAATGAGATTAGTGAGATAGCAGCCAAGGTTTTTTCCACTGGAGCTTCAAAGACTCCTACTGGCAAGAGAGAGAGAAAGGGACTTAATTCCTGAATTTCACTAACTTCCCTTTTACAGGTGCAATCGCTAGAACATTAAGATGCATACACCTGCTTGCCAGCTGACACATTTATCTGTGAGCATCCTTTCAAACTCAGGAGGAAGCAAGCTAGGACAAACCCTCTTGCCTTCCACCACTCCTGGCTATTACTGAGCTGGCTCAAGCAAGATTCCAACTATGAAGTATCTACAAAGCTGGTGCCCCACTGAGAAGAGACCCATGCCTGGGCATCGGACGGAAGTTGGAGAGTTCCACAAGACTCTTTTAGTGCTGGCTGGAAGACAGGTGTAGTGGCCCAGAGCACAGATACTGGTGTCAGGAAGACCCAAGCTTGAGTCCTAGACCTGCCACCCATCTCTTCTCTGTGTGCCTCAGTTCTCTGTAAAAGAGCAGCAAAAATGACATCTACCTGAGTAATGAGAATTCTATGGGGAAATGCAATATCCCTGGGCCAACAAGGTACTTGTTACTTTTTATTTGGAAGCATAAATGCTCTGGACCACAGGTTTAGGGGCTTATCCTGTCCCATGTCCTGCATGGAGACATGCAGACATGTTAAATATCTTGGCCTCTTGGCCTGTTACTGTTTAGTTGCTCAGGCATGTCTGACTCCCTTGTGACCCTATGGACTGTAGCCTGCCAGGCTCCTCTGTCCATGGGATTTCCCTGGCAAGAATTCTAGAGTGGGTGGCTATTTCTTTCTCCAGAGGCTCTTCCAAACCCAGGGATCAAATCCGTGGCTCCTGCATTGGCCACTCTTTACCCCTGAGCCACCAGGGAAGCCCCCATCTTGACCTGTTGCTGCTAAGTTGCTTCAGTCGTGTCCGACTCTGTGCGACCCCAGAGACAGCAGCCCATCAGGCTCCCCCATCCCTGGGCTTCTCCAGGCAAGAACACTGGAGTGGGTTGCCATTTCCTTCTCCAATGCATGCAAGTGAAAAGTGAAAGTGAAGTCGCTCAGTCGTGTCCGACTCTTAGCGACCCCATGGACTGCAGCCCACCAGGCTCCTCCATCCATGGAATTTTCCAGGCAAGAGTACTGGAGTGGGGTGCCATTGCCTTCTCCGATCTTGACCTGTAGAAGGCAGCAAAAGCTCAACTTTCCAATAGGTGCTGTCCACAAGCATGGTGCTGAAACAGATTTCTAGTTTTACCTTCAGGACTAGCACTCAAGGCTGTCTCTGACTATCATGTTCACAAGCCTCTACTTGGCCAGAAATCAATGGAAAGAGGACTTACATGAGTGTCAAGAATAACGCCCAGGGTGTTTCCCATGTCAAAGATATGCTTCTCTCCCTCTTTTCAGTTCAGTTCAGTGGCTCAGTCGTGTCCGACTCTTTGCAACCCCATGAATCACAGCACGCCAGGCCTCCCTGTCCATCACCAACTCCCTGTCCATCACCAAGTCTGAGTTCACTCAGACTCACATCCATCGAGTTGGTGATGCCATCCAGCCATCTCGTCCTCTGTCGTCCCCTTCTCCTCCTGCCCCCAATCCCTCCCAGCATCAGAGTCTTTTCCAATGAGTCAACTCTTTGCATGAGGTGGCCAAAGTACTGGAGTTTCAGCTTTAGTATCATTCCTTCCAAAGAAATCCCAGGGCTGATCTCCTTCAGAATGGACTGGTTGGATTTCCTTGCAGTCCAAGGGACTCTCAAGAGTCTTCTCCAAAACCACAGTTCAAAACCATCAATTCTTTGGCGCTCAGCCTTCTTCTAAGTCCAACTCTCACATCCATACATGACCACAGGAAAAACCATAGCCTTGACTAGACAGACCTTTGTTGGCAAAGTAATGTCTCTGCTTTTGAATATGCTATCTAGGTTGGTCACAACTTTCCTTCCAAGGAGTAAGCATCTTAATTTCATGGCTGCAGTCACCATCTGCAGTGATTTTGGAGCCCCCAAAAATAAAGTCTGACACAGTTTCCACTGTTCCCCCATCTATTTCCCATGAAGTGATGGGACCAGATGTCATAATCTTAGTTTTCTGAGTGTTGAGCTTTAAGCCAACTTTTTCACTCTGCACTTTCACTTTCATCAAGAGGCTTTTTAGTTCCTCTTCACTTTCTGCCATAAGGGTGGTGTCATCTGCATATCTGAGGTTATCCCTCTTTTAGGATTATTTTAATAAGTATTAGTCACTCAGTCATGTCCGACTCTTTTAGATTCCATGGACTGTAGCCCACCAAGCTCCTTTGTCCATGAAATTCTCCAGACAAGAATATTGGAGTGGGTAGCCATTCCTTTCTCCAGGAGATCCTCCCAACCAAGGGATCAAACCCAGGTCTCCTGCATTGCAGGTGGATTCTTTACCACCTGAGCCAACAGGGAAGCCCAATGGTTAACACCAACTTTTGGTTCACAGCTTGATCCCCTCCTCAATTTCTATACATCTCATGCTCTGATCACTTGTAACTCTTCTTTCCTCTTCAAGCACCTCACATTCACTCATAACTCCATGCCTTCTGTGCACACGGACTGCTTTACTCAGGCTGCTCTCATCCCATTCTTTGCCTAGAAAATTTCCTTCAAGGTCCAGATGACAATTTCTACAAGTCATTCTCTGAACCTCCTCAGCCATATAAACCTATAGCACTTTACATCAAATTATTGCACTTGTAACACCGTTTTGTGTTCATTTAATCACTTGAAAAAAACAAAAGGTATTGTCACAAAAAGTAGGCACTGGGGATTCAATGGTGAGCAAGGAATAGGCACTGCCCTTAAGAAGCTCACTGTCTAATTAGAGCAGACTTAGAGTAAGCTTAGAATCAACAGGTTAAATCCATGAAGCAGTGAAGTGTATAGAACAGGCATATCTGATGCATGACAAGAGGAATGAAGAAGACTTTTCAGTGGAAGTGAAATCTACATTAAGACCTAGAGGATTACTTAATTGGATTAAAAGGAAAGGGAAAGCCAGTATACAGTGGAGATTTATGTCTCAAAATTTGTCAAATATAATACCTGACAAATTGTCCAATGATCCTATAGACACCAGACTAAGATGAAACAATAGTTAAGTCAGAACTTCTTTTCACTGAAATCACGTAGATCACTGCATATCAAATTTTAATGGTGTACAAATAACTATGTACTATATAGTCTTTTTATATAAAATTCTAGGCAAGGCAAACATAAAGCTGACATGAATTATATTTCTTAGGAGGGGACAGCAAAGGAACACAAGGAAACTTTCGGGGTGATATAAATGTTTTATACCTTGATGGTACACGTGACTGTATATATTCATCAAAACATGACAATTTAACACTTGCATTTTGTGAACTGTATTAACTGTAAAGTATACTTCAATAAAATTGATTTTTAAGGGCGTAATAAAATATTTAATGTGTATAAAAATATAGGACATGGCCCAGGATTCTGCATCTTTAATAAGCATCTCTAACAAATTGGATATGGTCTAAGAACAACCCTTTCAGAATGCTGATGGAGTGATCATCTACTCAGAGTCATATTCGGGAAGGTCTCTGGTTGTGCAATACATGACCTTGCTCAAGATGTTATCAACAACATATCTGTGGCCAAAACTGTCCATTGCCCTTTAGTCTTTCTTCCACTTTTAGTAATAGAATTCTCGTTTTTATTTGGGTACATAGCTCCTTAGCCAAAAGACTATTTCCCAGCCTCCCTTGCAACTAGACATGGCCATGTGATTATGTCCTGGCCAATGAGAAGTGTTCCTCAAGATTTCCAGGAAGACTCCTATAAAAGGAAGAAATGTGTCCCATATTTTCTCTCCTCTATTCCTCCCACTTAGAGTATGAATGCAATGGCTAGAGTCGCAGCAGCTGTCTTGAACTCTGATGCAGCATGTTAAAGACAGAGAAACACCTGTTTAAAGGAGCCTGAGTCCCTGATGGCCATGGAGAATCTATAGACTATGCTACAGCAAGCTCAACTCTGGGATTTCTTTTATGTCTTATTTTAAGTCACTGTTATTTGGGACATTCCTACTATATGCACCTGAACCTTTTCTCTCTCATATATGCCATTTATTAATTTTGTATTTCACACCAAGCTTGCTTTATTACCCAGTGTGCTGGATGACAGAATTAAATTTCAGGCAAATCCCTACACCCACTAAAAATACAACTATAAAAAATATCTGGGGTGTGAAGAAAAAGGAAAAGGAACCCTCCTACACTGTTGGTCCAAATGTACATTGAAAAGAACTATGGAAATTCCTTAAAAAGCTAAAAACAGAGTTACCATATGATCCTGCAACCCAATTCCTGGGCATATATCTGAAGAAAATTCTAATTTGAACAGATACATTCACCCCAATGTTCACAGCAGCACTATTTAGAATAGCCAAGACATGGAAGCAACCTAATGTCCACTGACAGAGGAATGGATAAAGATGTGGCATATATAATGGAATATTACTCAGCCATAAAAAAGAAACAATGCCATTTGCAGCAACATGGATGGACACAGAGATTATCATACTAAGCAAAGTCAGGCAGAGAAGAACAAATATATGATATCACTTATGCTTAGTCACTCAGTCATGTCCAACTCTCTGTGATCCCATGGACTGTAGACTGCCAGGCTTCTCTGTTCATGGGATTTCCCAGGCAATAATACTGCAGTGCGGAGCTATTCCCTCCTCCAGGGAATCTTCCCAACCCAGGAATCAAACTCCTGCATTGCAGGCAGATTCTTTACTGTCTGAGCCACCATATCACTTACAGATATAATCTTTAAAAAATGATACAAATGAACTTATGTACAAAACAGACTCACAGACATGGAAAACAATCTTATGGTTACCAAAGGGAAAAGGAGGGGGAGGGATAAATCAGGAGCTTGAGATTAACATATACACACTACCATATATAAAACAGATAAAATAACCAGGACATACTGTATAGCACAGAACTATATTCAGTATCTTATAATTACCTACAATGGAAAAGAACCTGAAAAAGAATGTGTGTGTGTGTGACTGAGTCATTTTGCTGCATACCTAAAACTAACATTGCATTGTTAGTCAACTATACTTAAATTAGAAAAAATGGTTAAATAAAGATATCTGGTCAAAATTGGGACAAACGGAAATGTCTACTGGGAATCCTAGTTGACCACAGGCTCATTTTTAGTCAACTTTGTGATATAGATAATTTTTAAAAAATAAATTCAATGTCAAATTACATTAGTGGGTTAAAGGAGGTAGAGTATAAAGAACAAAGAAGATGAGCCTTCTAAAACAGGCATTTTAGACAGTAGATGGAATATTGAATTTATTTCTGAACATTTCTTTTGAAGAAGAATGTTGACAAAACTGAGGTGATCCAGAATGGAATAGAGAGGATGGTCAAAGGCCTAGAAAATGTCAACTAGACATTTAGTCTAGAATTTGGACTACCTAAACTGGAGAAGGGAATAATGGGATGGGATTACACAAATGATGGGAAAAATCTGCAAAGCTACCATGTTCTAGACTCATTCTGAGTAGCTAGAGAAGAAGGAGGTAGAACTGCATGTGAGAGTCAAAGGAAACGAGTATAAGACCCATCAAACAAACAAAAAAAGATTAACTGTCTTACAAAATATTGACTTTTCTGATATGCTGATTGATTAATTGATTTACTCTTCACCTTGTGCCCAAAATAAATATCTAACGTTTTAAAATGATTATGTGATAACACTCTTCTGATCGCTTTATATGTATAATTCATTTGATTCACACATCACTCTTAAGTAGTTACTATTATTATCCCTATTTTTATGGATGAGCAAACTGAGAAAGAAAAGTCCAATAACTCACCCAAGGTCACACAGACAAGAGGATGGATTCAACAGCCAAGATTCAAAGGCAAGTGTACTGGCCCTGGAAGCCCATGTGTTTATCATCAGACAGCTCCATCGCTTCTTCCTTGCTGAAATATGCAAGGCTTCCTATAACTGTCCTGTTACTGGAGCAGACCATAATAGTTAACTGTCTGGAATGCTAAGGTGATAACTGGGTATTGTGGACCCCTGACACCTTCAACGACTTGGGATTTGGGGAAGCCCAGTGGGATTCCATGGAACTGTGGATATGCTGGGTGTGTAACATGGGGAGTTTGATGTGAATGTAAACCTAACTGGAGGGTAGTTCAAGACAAGCATTAGAAATCAGAGGCACACATGTGTCACAAATATCAAAGCTAGAGATAAACAATCTGAAATCCCTCTTTGGATATGTGACCAACGAAGCCATGAAGCACTCACATTTGAGAAGGTAGAAAGCAGAGACCGAGGAAGGAAGATGCTAAGGTTTAATCATGGATTAAGCCATGCCCTGCACACAGAGACAGGAAAGAAAAGCCAAAAGCAGCTAATCATGGAAATAGCCTCATGCTCCTGAAGACAATACAAACGTCTTTGAAACACTGGGAAGTGAGATCTCTGTTGCTTCTGTTTGCCTGGAATTCATCCCCCCTTACTCTTCCAACAGCCCCCTACATTTTCCTCTGGAAACCATCCCGCTCTGTCATCTTCTCCTGATGTGGCTGACCCCGCTCCTTGGGGAATACGAGGTTGCCCATGTTTCAAAGCTGGTCAATAAGAAAAGACTTTGCCCTGATTCCCCACAGTTGCTTGAGAGTAAACGTAAGACCCAAGTGGGTCCAGTGAGAATCAACACTGAAACATTTGTTGGAAATATTAGGAAAGACATTTTCCCTTTACTACCCAGGGGACTTAAGCCAGTAAGATGAACCCATGGAGCTACCAGGACCATCTTTGCTGCTCTGCAGAGAGCTTGTCCATAAACAAATAAACATGTCAGAAAGTAAAACCAAAGGACTGGGTGGGATGGAGAGGGGGTCATTTGTGCATTAGATTTTGCTATCTGAATATTTACCTATATTCTCTGGATTTTGTTGGCTATGTGAGCAAATAAATTCTCCTTTGCAGTTGGTTTCTGTCATTTTCCACTGAAAGTGATGGCCAGTATATGATCTATGTTTCAGAGACCTCTTTCATATGTACCCATGCCTCTCTCTGCCGTGCTGTGCTGTGCTAAGATGCTGCCGTCGTGTCTGACTCTTTGCGACCCTATGGACCATAGGCCATCAAGCTCCTCTGGAGTGGGTTGCCATGCCCTCCTCCAGGGATCCATGCCTCTCTACTACATCAGAAACCCCTTGAGAGCAATAAATGTGCTTCCTCACATGGCAGCACCAAGCACAGGGCCAGGCACATTCTTAGCAAGAACAAACCTCACGGAATGATTTTGAACCAATTAAATGAAATAATACTGGTAAGAGGGTGCTATAAGCCACAGAGCATTGTTTTTAACTATTATTTCAAAGAAAGATGATACAACAGCCTCTCTTTATTTTTTAAGCTTACCGAACATGAAGTTCAATCCAGTTCATTAAGAAGTAGTGCCCTCAAAGTATCTGTTCAGCTACATATAATCCTACCCATCTTGGCTCACTGCCTTCCCCCTCCTCTTCTTTCTGGAATGCACCTTTTAAGGAAATGGAGAGCTGGTACTTAAAATCAAATCTTGGCAAGGTACATGTTTTCTTTTATACAAAAACAAAACAAAAAAGACTGAGGAGGAGTACATCATTTTTTTTTTTTGGAGTACATCATTTAAAGTAAAGAAAAAAAACAATTTATGATCCATCTCTGATGTTCAAATGCAAAATGGGATGGAAAAATGTCTGTGTATAATGAATTCTGCAACATTTGCTAAAGTCCTGCAAGAGAAGGAAAGAAGACAAACGATTCAAAAATAGAAATCTCCTCAAATATTTTTCACAAAAGGAAACTACACACACACACACACACACACACACACACACACACACACAAACTGTATAGTATAATCAGAAATGTAATAGGGACTGACTCAAGACAGAAACTAAAAATCTGTGATAGGCTCAATAATGAGAAACTCTCACCATATCTTTCAACTCTCTCCACTCATATACTCTCTCTTTCCCTGGATCTGAGCAGAGATTAAAAAGTAAATAATAAGAGGGAAGGAAACCCTACCCAGTATAGCAATTAGGAACAGTGGGTTTGGCTATTATATATAAAATAGACCAACAACGAGGTCCTATTGTATAGCATAGGGACTACATTTAATATCCTGTGATGAACCATAATGGAAAAGAACACAAAAAAGGATGTATATGTGTGTATAACTGAGTCACTTCACTGTACAACAGAAATTAACACAACATTGTAAATCAATTTTACTTTAAAAGAAAAATGTGGGTTTGTGAGAGCAAGGAACATGCGAGTCCCTGGCTCTGGCACTGTGACCTCAGACAAGTCACCCCACCCCTCTGAGCTGGATTCCTCATCTATACCAGGGTTAACACAGTAGCACCCTCGTAGGTTGGTGGGTTAGCTTGAGAAAATGGCATGGAGAGTGCCTGAAGTGAAGTGAAGGTCGCTCAGTCGTGTCTGACTCTTTGCAACCCCATAGACTATAGTCCATGGAATTC
Organism: Bos indicus; assembly: GCF_029378745.1. NCBI lineage: Eukaryota > Metazoa > Chordata > Mammalia > Artiodactyla > Bovidae > Bos > Bos indicus. Next base: position 24,397,341 of record NC_091784.1, on the reverse strand, counting down.
TCCAGGCCAGAATACTAGAAGGGTACCCCTTCCCTTGTCCAGGGGATCTTCCGAACCCAGGAATCTAACCCAGGTCTCCCTCATTGCAGGCAGATTCTTTGCCAGCTGAGCCACAGGGGAAGCCCAAGAATACTGGAGTGGGTAGCCTATACCTTCTCCAGTGGATCTTCCTAACCCAGGAATCGAACCAGGGTCTCCTGCATTGCAGGCGGATTCTTTACCAACTGAGCTATGTGCTCACCACAAAGGAATTCTCATTCTTTAAATCATCCTTTCATTGTGCATGGCTTAAAATCAGCGACCATGACATCAACAAGCCTTCTTTACAGGAAGGGAGCCACAACCAGAATACCTGGTTTCCAACTGTGGCTCTAACTATGTATCCCACCTTAACCAAGTTAAATTCACCCTCTTGCAAAAGAGTCACTCAGAACCTAATATCTTTGAGGCTCATTCCATCTAACAGGCTCGACCTGTTCAGAGCAGCCAAGTATTTATCTTATGGGAACTGGCAGAAATGTGTCGTTGGCTTAGAAGGAGCCCGGAGCACTAGTTAAACAGTCTCTCCTGAGTCTCCTCTCTTCCTTTCTGAAGGAAGAGGTGCTGATACTTTAGTCACCTCAACCACAGGAAGAGGCCAATGCATCTTTGCTCCCCTGTAATCAAAAGGTCTGTGAACTCACACTGGAAATCTCAAAGAACGCTTAAGTGGAAAAGACATCTTTCAATGACCAACATCATAATCCTCCCCACGTCCTGCCATCCCAAATAGAGACATCCAGGGAGTCGTGGGCCATAAAGCACTTTTCAGGAAGCAATCAGCTTAAGACATCACCCATCCAATTCACTTTGACAGTGATGAGCAACGACACTGTTCCTTAGAAAACAGAAACAGGAATGGCAGGTCACTACGACAGCCAACTAACTATTGGCGAGGCTTTTGAGTCGCTTCTTTTCTTTTTTTAACTGTGTCATTCACCAAAAAGGAGACAGGGAAAGTGGGCAAGTTAAAAGCAGCTCCCTATCTAATTGGAAGCTTGAGGTAATTAGCAGACAATTCTGAGACTTTGTTCATTTGTTCACTTATTCAATAAACACGTAAGAATGAGGTTCTGTTCTGGACGCTGAGGACACAGCAATCAACAAAACAGGTGAGAGCCTTGCTCTCAACGCATATGCTAGTGGAAGGACACCAACCAAAATTAATTAAGTAATAACGCTGATCTTTTCCTATCAGTGTTTTCATTTTCTCTGGCTAAATACCTAAGAGTGATATTTGTTAAATTGCTGGATCACACAGTAGTTCTGTTTTTAATTTTTTGAAGAACCGCCATGGAAGCAACCTGAGTGACATGTCCATCAACAGATGAGTGAATAAAGATGATGTGGTGTGTGTATGTGTGTGTGTGTGTGTGTGTGTGTGTGTGTGTGTGTGTGTGTGTGTGTGCATACACTCAGCCATAAAAAGAGGGATGAATTTTTACCATTTGCAGCAACATAAATGGACATGGAGGATACTGTGCTTAGGGAAATGTCAGAGAAAGATAAACACTGTACGTTTTCAATTACATATGGAATCTAAAAATAAAAACAAATATAACAAAAGAGAAACAGACCCACAAATACTGAGAACAAACTAGTGACTACAGAGGGGAGAAGGGTATGGGGGAGGGGCATCACAGATGAAGGGGATCACGAAGGACAAACCACGAGGTATAAAATAATTTACAAAGATGTAATGGACAGCACAGGGAATATAGTCAACATTATATGGAGCATAATCCACAAAATCTTCAGTCCCTATACTGTACAGTTGAGACTAATGTAATTTTGTAAGTCAACTATACTACAAGGAAAATAACAATAATCAGGTAAACAAAAAAGATAATCTCAAGCTTTGACAATTACTGCAGTGGGAATAAACCAAGCGGTATGACAGAAAGTGACCCGGGCTGGAAGGAGCAGGGCTACAGCCAAGGCAGGCAGGTAGGCTGTGCTCTCAACACTTCTAGAAGATACTATCCATTCTGCGACTGAGTGACAAGGGAGAGAGAGCCAAGAAAAGTCAAGGGCAAACGCCGCTGACGTCAGGCTTCCTCGAAGGGAGTGCTATTGGCATTTGCGTGGGATCGTTTTCCTTGTGTGGGTCTGTCCTGACCACTGCAGGACACTTAGCACCCTGACCCCACCCAATATCTTTTTTTTTTTTAGTTATATTAAATTTCTTTTGCTTCCCCAGTGGGTGCAGTGATAAAGAATCCATCTGCCAATGCAGGAGACAAAAGAAATGCGGGTTCGATCCCTGGGTCAGGAAGATCCTCTGGAGAAGGAAATGGCAACCCATTCCAGTATTCTTGCTTGGAAAATTCCATGTTCAGAGGCACCTGGAGGGCTATAGTCCACAGGGTCACAAAGAGTCAGACACAACTGAGCGTGCGCACGCACACACACACAAATACATATTGACAAGCTGATTTACAATGTGTGTTAGTTTCAGGTGTACAGAAAGTGATTCATGTGTGTGTATATATATACACACACACATACAAACACATACATATGTGTATACACACACATATCATGTGTATATACATACATATGTGTATATATATCTGAATCTATGCATATATATATATTCTTTTTCAGATTCTCTTATAAATTATTATAAAATACTGAGTAGAATTCCCTGTTTCCTGTGCTTTACAGTAGATCCTTGCTGCACAAGAAATTCTTAAAAAATAATAACAGTAAAAGCACCTGGGCCCCCTGAGAACTCATTGTAACTTTTTTTTATTGTAGCGTAGTTGCTTTACAATGTTGTATACAAGAGTTAACTAATGAGAACCGACTGTGTAGGGCTGGGAACTCTACTCAATGCTCTGCAGTGACCTAAACTGCAGGAAATCCAGAACAGAGGGGAATCTATGTAAACATACAGCCGACTCACTTTACTGTATACCACCCACCCAATCTCTATAGGGTCCCCGGTGTAGTCACTGGGGTAGCAAAAAATGTCCCCGCTCCTTTCCCCAAAGGAAGGGCCATCACACCCCTTGTTGAGAACCACTGATACAGGAGAGAACAAAGGCCAGGGCCCCCAGTTAGAAAGAAGCCTGGGCTGTGTAATGAACAGGGAGAAGGCTGGTGTGCCTGGCACATAATGAGCGATGGGGAAAGAGGCGAGAGTTGACTTTATGGCCATAGATGCTTAGCTGCGGCAGACTGAGTTTGCTTGCTGTCAGCTGGGGAGATTTCATGTAGGAGAAAGAGGATGAGCGGAACGCAGAAGTTACCCACACACTTTCTGAACCACATCAGAAAAGGGGACATGATTCTATGGGCAATTAGATGACATTTTGCTGCCCCAGTGCTGCAATTAGCAAAGCTGGGAGGAGCAGAGGAAGCTGGGCAAACTACCACAGTTCATTAATCCTAAAATGTGTATTTTTAATTCACATTTTAACCTATCTGAAATTAAAATGTGTGTCACAGTTATCATCACATATTGTCACTTCCCGAGCCTGTGCGTCAAAACCAACAGCAGCCTGCAAAAAAAGTTCTGGGGACAAGGATGGAGTGCTCTTTAAGAAATGCTGCCAGGGCAACCGCCTGGGTGAAATAAGAACTATACCGCAAGGAACATGCAAGAGAAAGACATTGCAAACTGAGGGTGGCTTAGACGGGTCACACTGAATAGGAAATGTTAAGGAGTCCACGGGCCAATTTAGTTCATTTGTTTTTTTTACTGATGTTTGAACGCAGGAGACTGACGGATGATAAATGTTCAAGCATAAGAATGCTCTTTCCAATAAATACAAAAATTTTTAAATTCTAAATGTAAAAGTACTACTGTGACAGTTTAATTTGCAATGCTCTATTCCTAGTGATCCTAAGGGTAACAGGGGACAGGATAGATTCAAGGAAATCTGAGAACCTTTACTGAACATCCAGTGGGTGCCAGGAATTTTATATATGCTATACAACACGTGATCTCACAGCAACTGTCCTAAATCCACACAGTGAATTTTGCTTCAGACACTAATAAGCAACTTCCTGTGGCCTGCTTTCTTTTCTCACTTCAAATGAACCACATCCAATATTTAAGGGGCCAAGGTCACTCTGCAGGGACAAGATGACCAAGAGTGATCACATCTTCAAAGACAGGTTCTAACATCATTTTGGATCGTCACTCCAACCAGGCTTCTCACTCCGCCTTTGTGATGGTTCATGTTAAGCATCAACTTGTTTGGGCAAAGGGATGCCCAGATAGCCAGTACAACATGATTTCTGGATGTGTCTGAGTGTGTTTCCAAAAAAGACAAGTATTTGAATCACTAGAACTGAGCCAAGAGAAGCCACTCTCACCAGGGTGGGAGGGTATCATCTATCCTTTTGAGAGCCTGAAAAGAACAAAAAGATGGAGGAAATGGACTTCCCTGGTGGTCCAGTGGTTGGGAGTTCGCCTGCCAGTGCAGGGGACATGGGTTCAATCCCTGGTCTGGGAGGATTCCACATGCCATGGAGTGACTAAGCCTGAGTGTCACGATTACTGAGCTTGCACTCTAAAGCCCAGGAACCACAACCACCGAAGCCAGGCACCTGGAGCCTGTGCTCCAGAACAAGAGAAGCCACACAACGAGAAGCCCATGCACCACAAGTAGAGAGGAGCCCCTGCTCGTCGCAACGGAAAAAGACCCAGTGCAGCCAAAAACAAATAATTTAAAAAAAAGAAAAACCAACAACTCCGCTTTAAAGAAAAAAAGATGGAGGGCAAATCTGCTCTAGGCTTGAGCTGGGATGCCCACCTTCTCCTGCTCTCAGACACTGACACTCCTGCTTCTTGGGCCTTCAGACTCGGAATGAATTACGCACCACCAGCTTTCCTGGTTCTCTGACTTGGAGGTGGCACATCATGAGACTTCTTGACCTCTGTAATCACATGAACCAATTCCTATAATAAATTAACATCTTCCTATAAGTGATGTAGAGACACAGATACAGGTACAGATAGAGATTACTCCAGCCCAACTCCAGACACAGATAGATAGAGGTAGAGGCATGCATTCAGTCTTCTTTAAAAAGAAGGCTGAGCACCGAAGAATTGATGCTTTTGAAGTGTGGTGCTGGAGAAGACTCTTGAGAATCCCTTGGACAGCAAGGAGATCAAATCAGTCCATCCTAAAGGAAATCAGCAGGGGGGCAGTGGTGCAATGGATAATATGTCTGACTACCGATCAGAAGATTCTAAAGGAAATCAGCCCTGAATATTCATTGGAAGGACTAATGCTGAAGCTGAAATTCCAATACTGTGGCCACCTGATGCGAACAGCTGACTCATTGGAAAAGACTCTGATGCTGGGAAAGATCGAAGGCAAAAGGAGAAGAGGGTGGAAGACGATGAGATGGTTAGATAGCAACACCTACTCAATGGACATGAGTTTGAGCAATCTCCAGGAGATAGTGGAGGACAGAGTTGCCTGGCATGTTGCATTCCACGGGGTCGCAGAGTCGAACACGACTTAGTGACTGAACAACAACAAACAGGCGTAGTTAGAGAGAGAGAGAGATCGAATACTATTGGTTCTGTTTCTCTGGAAAACCTGAATACAGCTTTGGAAATATCCTTTCCCACTCCAGTACTCTTGCCTGTAAAATCTTATGGATGGAGGAGCCTGGTAGGCTGCAGTCCATGGGGTCGCTAAGAGTCGGACACGACTGAGCGACTTCACTTTCACTTTTCACTTTCATGCATTGGAGAAGGAAATGGCAACCCACTCCAGTGTTCGTGCCTGGAGAATCCCACGGACGGCAGAACCTGGTGGTCTGCTGTCTATGGGGTTGCACAGAGTTGGACACGACTGAAGCGACTTAGCAGCAGCAGCAACTGCTCAGACACCACAGGAAGGTGGTATCTCAGAGGCCACTCTGAGGCAGGAAGGGATACAACCTGCACTCAGACAGATGGAGAATGTTTCCTAAGAATCATTGCAAACTGGAATGGAACTTAATGATTAATAATAATAAAAAAAATTCAACTGTTACATAAAGATTTTAGGCAAAGACTTTGACCCATTAAAGCCTCTCTGCCTAGGTTTTATTCTGCAATCTCTAGTAATTAGTACCCCAACTTTCGTTTGGGGAACAGCCCTGCTTCCTCTTGGTCTGTGTTGTTCAGGGCAGGATGCCTCCAGCCCAGCTCCAGGGATGGCAGGACACCTGGTCTGTGCCATTAGGTTTATAGTGATTGGTTCAGGGATGTGTATGTTACCCATCAGAGCCAATGAGAACCACCTTTGGAACCTCTGCTGAATCTTCTTGAGAAAGCCACATTCCCTCTCTTCCACTGTGGGAGGGCCATCTGAAAGTAAGCCTGGAACTATTGGCAGCCACCCCATGAAGGAGGCCTGTCTCAGAACGAAGCCAGCACAGAGCAGAGCAAGGAAGTAGAGACAGACAGGGCCTGGATGGTTTTGAATCCCTGGATGCAGCTGTGCCTGAAACCACTGCAGGATGCTAGATTTTTCACTTAGTTAAACAAATCAATTCCTTTCTTGGGGAAGGATGATGTCACTTGCAAAATACGGAGCTCTGACTTACAAACATATAGGCATCCCTCATTTTCAGAAGGCAATGGCAACCCACTCCAGTACTCTTGCCTGGAAAATCCCATGGACGGAGGAGCCTGGTGGGCTGCAGTCCATGGGGTCCCTAGGAGTTGGACACGACTGAGTGACTTCACTTTCACTTTTCACTTTCATGCATTGGAGAAGGAAATGGCAACCCACTCCAGTGTTCTTGCCTGGAGAAGCCCAGGGACAGAGGAGCCTGGTGGGCTGCTGTCGATGGGGTCGCATAGAGTTGGACACGACTGAAGCGACTTAGCAGCAGCAGCATTTTCAAAAATTTGCTTTATGTCACCTTGCTTTTACAAAAGACCGATACACTGGTATCGCAAAGAGTTGGACACAACTTAGCAACTGCAAAACAACAAAAGTTACCTATTTATGCTAACTGAAAGAAATTCTAAGAGGATTTTTCACTGTTATGAAAAAAGGTAAAAAGCAAAAATACCATCCAGGGTTTGTTTTACTGCAAGTTCAGCCATTATAGAGGCAGAAATCATCCCCTGCAGTGAGGAGGCACCACCAACCGCCTTCCCCGGGAACCACACTCAGCATCTCAGCCTCAAACCGCCATGGCTCTGAACTGTGTCCATGAACACCTGTGCTTTACCTTAATTGATTTTGTGCATCAACAAGCAGAATGTGTCCTAAGGTAACTTGCTTCTTCGCCTCACACCACTTCAGTTTACAAAAAGGTTTCATGCTCTACTTTCAGATAGCAGGGGAATCCTGTTCACTACTAGACCCTGGAGGGCTGGTGGCTTAAATGTTCAAGCAGGTAGACTGTGTCGGCCTCTTACCCGAGGTTAGGATGAGACTTCTTCCACAAGAGTGTAAGTGACTAAAGGCAATGCCCTTCCATGCATGGACCCCACTGTGCATTGAACAACATACACAGAGGACACAAAGTGTATTCACTGCAATATCCTAGGAAATCAGTTACATTGCCAAGGGTTTTCTAGATCAAAGCCTGACTCAGAATTCACGAAGCACACTCCACAGTAGACAGGACTCCTGGTAAGGTCAGCCTTCCATAGCCTGGCATGAATGTCCCAGGGAGAATAATGTAAGAAATAGAAGAAAACTCGACTGGGCCAATGAAGCTACTAGTCCCTTCATCATTCCCATTATAAAGCCTGAAATCCACACCAACAGGTGCTCCCTTTGGCTTCTAGCACTCTCTCTCTCCCCCAGAGATTTATGGTGGGATATGTTTGTGTCACATAGGAAGGGTCACCTGAATTCACTAGCTCACCTGTCCAGATCACACGGGGCTGCTCATTACACTAGCTGCAGCCTCCTAGAAGAATCAGAAAGGCCTGGGATTGTCGGCTTGTTTGTGGCTCCACCACCTTGTAAATTCCCTAAGGAAGAGAAACTATGTCTCCTTGGGCTCCACTGTACTCCAGCATCTCATATAGTGCCTGGAACACAAGCACACAATCAATATAGGTGGGAGTTAGAACCTGGTTTCTGGTCCTAAACCTGCCAAGTCTACACACCCATTTATGCCACACTCCTCTGGGGCCCTGGGTCCTCATTCCCACAAATGAGGAGGTGGGCCACTGAGATTTGAGATCAAAGCCAGGAGTCCTGCACAGCTGGGTGCGTTTGCCTCATCATGCAATTTTACACTTTGGTAACAATCTAAATTCTAAATGGCTTCCCTGGTAGCTCAGATGGTAAAGCGTCTGCCTACAATGCAGGAGACCCAGGTTCAATCCCTGGGTTGGGAAAATCCCCTGGAGAAGGAAATGGCAACCCACTTCAGTATTCTTGCCTGGAGATTCTCATGGATGGAAGAGCCTGGTAGGCTACAGTCCATGGGGTTGCAAAGAGTCGGACACAACTGAGCGACTTCACTTCACTAACAATCTAAAAAGCCGGGAGATTTCATATGAAAATTCATATTTGTGATTTTGGAGGCTCTGGCAACACAGAGTCCACAGTGCACATGCAGTGAAGGGCCAGCGAGAGTGAGGGTTGTGCCACTGGATGGATGGAGCCTGAAATCTTCCCCCTCCGCAGTCCCCATGTGATTGATCCCTGCACTGAGGCTAAGGGTCAGCTGTTCATGATCACATGACTGTGCTTTCTTTTAGTAAATAAATATCTATAAAGACAGACCAAGAGAGCCATGTTTTTAAAAATGTTTATAATACAGAGAGCACGATCCTTTGTAGGAGCGAATTTAACCTTCATATAATAATAATACACCCTCATGCTGCTGCTAAGTCACTTCAGTCGTGTCCGACTCTGTGCAAACCCATAGACGGCAGCCCACCAGGCTCCCCAGTCCCTGGGATTCTCCAGGCAAGAACTCTGGAGTGGGTTGCCATTTCCTTCTCCAATGCATGAAAGTGAAAAGTGAAAGTGAAGTCGCTCAGTCGTGTCCGACTCTTAGCGACCCCATGGACTGCAGCCTACCAGGCTCCTCTGCCCATGGGATTTCCCAGGCAAGAGTACTGGAGTGGGGTGCCATTGCCTTCTCCAATACACCCTCATATAATAACAATTATAATATATCCATCACCTATGCAGCAACACTAGGGACGCCAAGTACCATTCTAAGCACATTACATTCATTTAACCCATTCAAGGCTTCCCTGATTGCTCAGTTGGTAAAGAATCCACCCGCAATGCGGGAGACCTGGGTTCAATCCCTGGGTTGGGAAGATCCTCTGGAGAAGGGAAAGGCTACCCATTCCAGTATTCTGGCCTGGAGAATCCCATGGACTGTATAGTCCAAGTGTTGCAAAGAGTCAGACACGACTGAGTGACTTTCACTTTCAAGCACTTTCATTTAACCCATTTAGTCCTTATAGAAACTTTACCTATGAATATGAGATAGATACTATGGCTATCCAAATTTTTAAAAGGAAGAAACAGAGGCTCAGAAAGGTTCTGTAATCTAAGATCACACGGTCAGTGAGCAGCCTCTAAGCCTGGAACCCAGGCAGCCTCCACACACCCATCATATGCCACTGCCACGTGCTTTTAAGCTCAAAGGACCAAGCCAGACTTTTGTACTCACCTATTAACCAGTTTAGTCTCCTCTGCTTCCCCACCATTTTTCAGAAAGGGAAACTGAGTCTGATGGGAAGTTATTTTTTCCCCAATTTTCCCAAAAATTCATACCAAAAAAAAAATGGGGAGAGGACAGAGGCCACAATCCAAGCCAACCAACTTCCAGCATTGCTTTTTTTTCTAATACCAGGAATTTTAGTCCTAGAGCCTAGGCTGGAGATAAATTCTCATGTAGCTTCTTCAGGATCCTAGAGAACGGAGTCATTTTAGAAAGTCTCACTCACTACCTCATTGCTACAGGACCAGGCTTGAGGATCACGGACCTGAGGAAACAAGTCCAAGCACAGGGGCCATCCAGTGTCGCCTCGCGCATGGGAGTTTCCTGGCGGACAGATGGCTCCCAGTGAGCTCCTTGTACCATGCCCTAAGATGAAAAGAGAATATGTAACAAACTCAGTTACTTGGGCCCAGGCTCAAGATGTATGGAGTCAAGATTACTCAGAGGTACAATAGCCAAAGACACTAAAGAGTATCTTACATCACCAATGTACTGGCACTTCTAAAATAATAAAATGTGTGTGCATCCATCTTGATAACCTCTAAAATATATCATCCACTGTTTCCAGTTCCCCATACCTTGGAGGAAGAGGAAGTCTAGACTCTAGAAATCCCCTCCATGGGATGGATCTCAGAGACTGTCTTATTGGGAAGGCATCTTTCACCTATAAATCTAGAAGGTAAATACAGAAATCCTTACCTCAGTATCAGTTTAGTAGCAGAATGTAACATCTTTACTACTACTACTGATGCTGGCAACAAAGTCCTTGTTACATCAGATCAGATTAGATCAGATCAGTCGCTCAGTCGTGTCCGACTCTGCGACCCCATGAATCGCAGCATGCCAGGCCTCCCTGTCCATCACCAATTCCTGGAGTTCACTCAGAATCATGTCCATCGAGTCAGTGATGCCATCCAGCCATCTCATCCTCCGTCGTCCCCTTCTCCTCCTGCCCCCAATCCCTCCCAGCATCAGAGTCTTTTCCAATGAGTCAACTCTTCGCATGAAGTGGCCAAAGTACTGGAGTTTCAGCTTTAGCATCATTCCTTCCAAAGAAATCCCAGGGCTGATCTCCTTCAGAATGGATTGGTTGGATCTCCTTGCAGTCCAAGGGACTCTCAAGAGTCTTCTCCAACACCACAGTTCAAAAGCATCAATTCTTCGGCGCTCAGCCTTCTTCACAGTCCAACTCTCACATCCATACATGACCACAGGAAAAACCACAGCCTTGACTAGACGGACCTTTGTTGGCAAAGTAATGTCTCTGCTTTTGAATATGCTATCTAGGTTGGTCATAACTTTCCTTCCAAGGAGTAAGCGTCTTTTAATTTCATGGCTGCAGTCACCATCTGCAGTGATTTTGGAGCCCAGAAAAATAAAGTCTGACACTATTTCCACTGTTTCCCCATCTATTTCCCATGAAGTGGCGGGACCGGATGCCATGATCTTTGTTTTCTGAATGTTGAGCTTTAAGCCAACTTTTTCACTCTCCACTTTCACTTTCATCAAGAGGCTTTTGAGTTCCTCTTCACTTTCTGCCATAGGGTGGTGTCATCTGCATATCTGAGGTTATTGATATTTCTCCCGGCAATCTTGACTCCAGTTTGTGTTTCTTCCAGTCCAGCGTTTCTCATGATGTACTCTGCATATAAGTTAAATAAACAGGGTGACAATATACAGCCTTGACGAACTCCTTTTCCTATTTGGAACCAGTCTGTTGTTCCATGTCCAGTTCTAACTGTTGCTTCCTGACCTGCATACAAATTTCTCAAGAGGCAGATCAGGTGGTCTGATATTCCTATCTCTTTCAGAATTTTCCACAGTTTATTGTGATCCACACAGTCAAAGGCTTTGGCATAGTCAACAAAGCAGAAATAGATGTTTTTCTGGAACTCTCTTGCTTTTTCTATGATCCAGCAGATGTTGGCAATTTGATCTCTGGTTCCTCTGCCTTTTCTAAAACCAGCTTGAACATCAGGAAGTTCACGGTTCACATATTGCTGAAGCCTGGCTTGGAGAATTTTGAGCATGACTTTACTAGTGTGTGAGATGAGTGCAATTGTATGGTAGTTTGAGCATTCTTTGGCATTGCCTTTCTTTGGGATTGGAATGAAAACTGACCTTTTCCAGTCCTGTGGCCACTGCTGAGTTTTCCAAATTTGCTGGCATATTGAGTGCAGCACTTTCACAGCATCATCTTTCAGGATTTGGAATAGCTCAACTGGAATTCCATCACCTCCATTAGCTTTGTTCATAGTGATGCTTTCTAAGGCCCACTTGACTTCACATTCCATGATGTCTGGCTCTAGGTGAGTGATCACACCATCGTGATTATCTGGGTCGTGAAGATCTTTTTTGTACAGTTCTTCTGTGCATTCTTGCCACCTCATCTTAATATTTTCTGCTTCTGTTAGGTCCATACCATTTCTGTCCTTTATCGAGCTCATCTTTGCATGAAATGTTCCTTTGGTATCTCTGATTTTCTTGAAGAGATCCCTAGTCTTTCCCATTCTGTTGTTTTCCTCTATTTCTTTGCATTAATCGCTGAAGAAGGCTTTCTTATCTCTTCTTGCTATTCTTTGGAACTCTGCATTCAGATGTTTATATCTTTCCTTTTCTCCTTTGCTTTTCGCTTCTCTTCTTTTCACAGCTATTTGTAAGCCCTCCCCAGACAGCCATTTTGCTTTTTTGCATTTCTTTTCCATGGGAATGGTCTTGATCCCTGTCTCCTTTACAATGTCACGAACCTCATTCCATAGTTCATCAGGCACTCTATCTATCAGATCCAGGCCCCCAAATCTATTTCTCACATGGCTATGTACTAAGCAGCCAAGGCTTTCCTGGTGGAAAGTCTTACTAGCTCTACCCTGCAAATCAGCATAACTATCCAGTAAAATAGTTACTATTGTTACCCTGCTGTAATTGACGAGGAAACAGACAGCCTGAAGGATTAGATGACACATCCCAAGTCCCACGGCTAGGAAGCATCAAGAGCAAGATCGACAAGTAAAATGCATAGCCTCCAATAACCCACACAACCTTGCCTCCTTCCAGAAATCTAACTGATCTTATTCATGCAGTGGGATGCTTTGGGGATTGTTATTCCATCAGCCAAGACTGCATGACCCTATTGCCAAAACCCATTTCTTAATGCCTCTTCAGGGTGTCAAGAGCCCCATGGGGTCACTCAGGCTCTACCCATCCACTGTGCCATTCAGAATGCCAGATGAAGGTCAATGGGTACCAGTGTGAATAGCCAAGGGGAAAAAAAGCTTGTTGTTCTCCAGTGCTTGTTAGCACAAAAATAATCATTCATTTCCTACTGTTTGGGTGGCAGGGTTACAAGGATCAGCCCAAGAGATGGCATATCAATGCAGTTCACCAAATGAGTCATCAGAATGAGAATATCCATTTGTTGGAGCAGACATGTGTTGACAGAATTCATCCAATGTAAAAAGGTAGCTGATGTAAACTGCCTCCCAAAAGTACCACCTGTTCGGCAATCTCTCCTGATGTTCATCTGCTGTCCTGGGTTTGAGGAGCTGGGGGGGGGGGGGGGGGTGGGCGGGCAGGGAAGGCAGTGAGAGAAAGGAAAGGAGAGGGAAAAGCTACAATATTTTCTTTAGAATATTTGTTTTAAAGACATAAGTTTCAAAACTGGAAAGCCTGATCCAGTTGCTTTGACTGCCACTTATTCCCTGGATCCTAAAAGAGGGCAGGCCATCTCTAGCAGGCCTTGTGGGTTTTGCAGTGTTTCTACCCCAATCTTGGATCAGGCGAGGCCACGTGGAAATGCAGCAATATGATGGAAGTGCTCCTTTGCAAACATTATGAAAAGTGTTATCCTCCCATAATAGACTCTAACCAAATGGCCTGCTCACTGTGGGACAGCAAAGTGACCAAAGCAAACCTCCTAACAGCCTCCAAGCAAGTCTTCAGGTTTGCGTGTAATGGAAGAAAGCATCTTTATTTTCCCCAGAAGCTTACACTTGCCTGACCTACAGTCCGTGCTGGGATGGGAGTGCATTAAAGGGTTAACTCAGGAGGTTTGCAGGCCCCAAACCCTGCACACTCCAAAGAAAAGCCTGACCCTTGACCATGCCCTGGGAGGTAAACTCTGAACCCTTGGAATAAATACCCCACCTGAGAAGGGTCTGTATAACTGAGACATTGGAACATGCCAGTTTATGCTAACACTGTGATGTACAGTGAACAGCTGTTTTTGTGTGGGCCATGCCAAATCAGCTGGATCTTTGGAGGGGCGGATCTTGGAGGCTGAGTAGCTATGGTCTATGCACAGGCACTCCAGGCCTAGGTGACAGGTCCCCAGCACGATTCCTGGACAGCAAGCCTCGGTGAGCATCCCTGGTTGGCACCACTTAGCACATCTGTCACTGTTGCTGGGAGAATTCGTGCTGTCTGTGCGGCTCCACTGGGAGGACACATATGGAAGCCTGGGTCTGGTTTCTCCTGGACTCTGCCCTCTGTGTCTTTGTCCTTTGCTGATTTTAACATGCATCCTTTCAGGACTCTGAGAATAACAGCTTTTCTGAGTTCTGTGAGTCCTGCTTGCAAACCACCAAACAGGAAAGTGGTTTTGGAGATCCCCCAACTCAGGAAGGGAGGGAGAACAGGAGGGAGGGAGGAGGGAGAAGGGGAAGAAGCAAGGAAGGGAGGAAGGGAAGGGGAAGAGGAAGGGAGAGGCAGGAAAGGAGGAAAAAGAAACAAGAAGAAAACAAGCCAAGAACTGTTCAAATGTCAAATCTCTCACTGTTTGGGCTCAAAGTAACAACAGGAAAGAAAATACCATGTATACAAGCTCCTCAAAAGACAAAGAAAATAGATAAAAATCAGAGGCTGCCAGTGCAACACCCAGGGCATCATTGAAGACTCCAGCATGCACTCATCCATCGAGATTGCTTTGTCTAACTGTTTCCCCAGTATAATGACTAACCTCCACCTTTGGGAAATCCTGACTATTCCCTTTTGATGAAAACACTCCACTTCAGAAATAAAACTTTCAGAAGTGATCTGGGAGAGACTAAAACAGATTATAGCATTGAATAATGCTTTTTTTGTGGTCAAACAAGAGAATCAAACGGATTTCTGCCTATTTCTGCACCACCAAGACCACTGCACACCCACCTCGAAGGCTCTGGCAAAGCGGAGGGGATACACTCCACGCCTGGACCTGATGCTGGAAATTCAGGCCTCCATTTATACTCTTAACCCTTCTCAATTCATTGAAAACCACTTCAAGAAAAGTCATTTAAAAGAAATTACCTCTGTGTATTACACCATGACCAGTGAAAAATGTCCCACCCGAGACTCGATGGTCCCGAAGCAATAAAATTTTTGCTGAAGTGCAAGATGTAATAACTCAGGGAAAAGAAGTCCCCATGACAACAAGGAGGGGAAGGAAATGAGTGAGAATCTGAGGCTTCAAGTCTCTCACGAGAATCTGAGGCTTCAAGTCTCTCACAATACAAGACTCTACCACTTTGTACTTGGAAATCTGTCTTTGGGATTGAAATCGCAAAAAATAACTTCCTCTCTATCACTTTCCTGCCTGCCCAAGTGGTATTGTTAAACCAAAGTACATTTCATCTAAAGAGGATGAGAATCTGGGCACCAGGACAGAACTTGCATCTATTCTATGTCTTCTGCATCTCTCGAATCAAAATGATGGAAGTGAGTTATGGATCTGATGGCAAGACCAGTATTTTAGAGGCTTCAATATGCAAACATGTGGAAGTTGTGGGCAGTAGAGAAAACCACAGGCTTTCACACCATGAGATGTCTGGGACATTTTCCAAACACTGTGTCCCATTTCTTTTTTTTTTTTTTTTTAAGTTTATGTTATTTTTATTTTATCACAACAATTTTTTAAAGGATGGAAAGGCATGGTCCTAGAAATAAAAACAGTCATAGTTTCAGAGTTGACACACCTTCAATTATACTTGATCTCTTCTGTAATCCATATAATCTGAAGGAGCATTGACAATTAATGAATCAAAGTTTTATGCAATAGTTTGTTTTTTAAACAAGCCTACAGCACTCAGTATTCCCAGCTGGTATCCCACCCAAGTACTAACCAGGCCACACTCTTCTTAGCTTCCAAGATCAGACAAGATCAGGCATATTCAGCGTAGTATGGCTGGAGATAGCAATGATTGCTTTTAGAACAGGTGCACCTTTTCCCTGGTGGCTCAGTGATAAAGAATCCGCCTGCAATTCAGGAGACGTGGGTTTGATCCCTGGATCAGGAAGATCCCTGGAGAAGGAAATGGCAACCTACTCCACTATTCTTGCCTGGGAAACCCCATGGACAGAGGAGGCTGGTGGGCCACACTCCACTGAGTCACAAAGAGTCGGACATGACTGAGAAACTAAACCACCACTGCTGTAGTTGAGTTACAATATTGTGTTAGTTTCAGGTATACAGCAAGGTTATTCAGTTTTATATACATATGACATATGATATATATCATATGACATATGATATATATATATATATATATATATGATATATATATCTATCAGTTCAGTTCAGTCGCTCAGTCGTGTCCAACTCTTTGCAACCCCATGACTGCAGCACACCAGGCCTCCCTGTCCATCACCAACTCCTAGAGTTTACTCAAACTCACGTCCTTTGAGTCAGTGATGCCATCCAACCATCTCATCCTCTGTCGTCCCCTTCTCCTCCTGCCCTCAACCTTTCCCAGCCTCAAGGTCTTTTCAAATGAGTCAGCTCTTCACATCAGGTGGCTAAAGTACTGGAGTTTCAGCTTCAGCATCAGTCCTTCCAATGAACACTCAGGACTGATCTCCTTTAGGATGGACTGGTTGGATCTCTTTGCAGTCCAAGGGACTCTCAAGAGTCTTCTCCAACACCACAGTTCAAAAGCATCAATTCTTGGGCACTCAGCTTTCTTAATAGTCCAACTCTCACATCCATACATGACCACTGGAAAAACCATAGCTTTGACTAGACAGACCTTTTTTGGCAAAGTAATGTCTCTGCTTTTTAATATGCTATCTAGGCTGGTCATAACTTTCTTGCCAAGGAGTAAGTGTCTTTTAATTTCATGGCTGTAGTCACCATCTGCAGTGATTTTGGAGCCCAAAAAAATAAAGTCTGCCACTGTTTCCACTGTTTTTCCATCTATTTGCCATGAAGTGATGGGACCGGATGACATGACATGACATATATAAATATATATACATACGTGTGTGTATTTTTTTTCAGGTTATTTTCCACTATAGGTTATTATAATATATTGAATATAGTTCCCTGTGCTATACAGTATATCCTTGTTGTTAATCTATTTTATTTATAGTGCTATGTATCTATTAATCCCATACTCCTAATTCATCCCTTCTCCCCCACTTTCCCTTTGGTAACCATAATTTTTTTTTTCCTATGTCTGTGAGTCCACTTTTGTTTTATAAATAAGTTCATTTGTATTATTTTCCAGACTCCATATATATGTGACATCATATTAATATATTTATCTTTGTCTGTGTTTCATTTCTTTTTCAGGAGAGTATCCCAGGAAAAAACTCCTAATTTCCCTACTGAATTCTCCCAGCTTGGCTCCTTGGTCATGCCCTGTCTCTCCAATCCTGTGGATTTTCATGACCCCCCAAATCCACAGTACTAAAACATTTTAAGGTTTTAGCTATCATTGATGAGAAACAGGAGACACAAACACTGAAGATTCTTCTGGAATCTTGATTTGTACAGCCACTTTCCCACTGAGTCTCTGAGTCCTTATTTCTAAGGGGTTGTTGCTGTGGGCCTTCCAGTCCTGCACAGCCCAAAGACCTTTTTTTATAAGCTTTATTCAGATGCAGTTAATACACAAAACTGCACACATTCAACATATGCATCCTAATGAGGTTTTGTGTTTTTTGGCCAGGCCATGTGGTATGCAGGTATCTTAGCTCCCCAACCGGGGATGGAACCCCTGCCCCCTGCAGGGGAAGCTAGGAGTCTTAACCACTGGACCACCAGGGAAGTCCCTGTCCCAGAGACCTTCTCAGTTCCCACGAACACCTTGTAAACAAGAGGCCTCTTTTCCCAGAACAACATAAAAACAAGAAGCAGCCTTCAATTAACCAGGCTCTACTAAGGGACAGCATCAGAGTAGGGACTTGATATAATTTTGGCTCAGATGGTAAAGCGTCTGCCTACAATGTGGGAGACCCAGGTTCAATCTCTAGATCGGGAAGATCCCCTGGAGAAGGAAATGGCAACCCACTCCAGAACTCTTTCCTGGAAAATCCCACGGATGGAGGAACCTGGTAGGCTACAGTCCATGGGGTCGCAAAGTGTCAGACACAACTGAACCCAATCAACAGTCCTATGACAGAAGTATTATACTTTTCACTTTGTAAGATCAAAAAATAAAGTTCAGAGAAGCCAAGAAACTAGCCCAAGGTCACACAGCTGGGACTGGGCAACCCTGAGATTTAAGCCTGGGTCAGAATGATGCTAAAACCTGACTATAAATCTGCTAGGAGGGGTGGGGGGAAGAAGAGGATGGGGTATATGGAAAGAGTAACATGGAAACACACATTTTAAAGAAAAATCTGCTGAAAACCCAATCAGAATAAAAGAATAGTTAAATTCAGGTGATAAATGGTGTAAAGTGTATAACACAGATTCTCAGCGTCTTCACGTGAAGCCAAACCTCCTCCCTTTAAGCTCACCCCCGTATTTCCACAAGGCCCATAGCACTGAAGTCATAAATACTGACTTTTTCATTTTAAAGTGTGTGCCTTGGTGTCTGGGCATGCACATGTGCTTTTTGTCAGTTTCACTTTTCCATAAAACACTTGAATGATCAGCAACCCCAGAAGCAGATCATAATTCTAGTCATGAGGTGTACCAACTGGCATAATTCAGCTTTGAAAAGGCTCGCTCTAAATGGATTAAGTCTGCCTGAATGACGCAGGTTCTCCCTGGGTGTGCATAGGGTGGTCATGGACGGGCATTCGGGGAAATGGGGTTAATTCCTTCCAAGTGTCTACTTGAACCCCAGTAGATTTCCACCACCCTGGGAGGACTCAGCTCAAAATTCCCAGGGGAAGAAAGGATCGGGGTGGGATAGAGTGGGAAGCTGGGGTGAGGAGGCACAGACTGGATAAACAAGGCCCCGCTGTACAGCACAAGGATCTGTGCTCCATATTCTGTGATGAATGCTCCATATTCTGTGATGAACCATAACAGAAATGAATACAAAAAGGAATATACACATGTGCATAACTGAATCACTCTGCTGTATAGTGGAAATTAACACACAACATTATAAATCAACTATCCGTCAATAAAATAGACTTTAAAAAAATTCTCAATCAGAAACACCAGTGTCAACATTAGACAGTCGAGGTGGTGTGTTTTTCTGACAAACAGTTTTGCAAAATATCTTAGAGACTTGCTAATCTTTATTTTTTTTCCATTATCTATTTTGATTGAAGTAATACACTCACAGGACAGTGCACAGTGTCAAGGATTTACACTAAACACTTCTCTGCAGCCTGTTCTTTTTCATCAACCATAGATCTTGGAGACTGTTCCATGCCTGTATGCACGGCGCTGTCTCATTCTTTTTAACAACTACATTGTATCCCTTCTGCGGATAAGCCATAATCTACTCAATCTATTGCGATTGAATGGTGGTTCTTAATCTATTGGGACTGAGTGGTGGTTCTCAATCTATTGCGATTAAAAATAAAGTAACTTGCACATGCCTTTTTGCTGGACAACTATTCCTTTGAATGGAACACAGAGTAGTGTTGCTCTTAACAAGGGCATATACCTGTTCTTACAGAGATTCTACAATCAAACTCAAAAGTAAGGACAACAAAGAAATATAACTAGACCAAGAGAGAGCAGGCACACGTGCAATGAAGTCTGTCCTGAAGATGGTATGACACATGGTTACTGCATCTATATTCTTTCTGAAAGAAGCAGAGGGCCCATGGCCAAGGACGATGGGAAGGTCTATAGAATCTAAAGAGCACTCTACAATGTTTAAAATACACACTTCTTTTTGGAGGCACACAAGAAAATATACATACTAAACCTCACCTGCAGAGCATGCTGCACGGGACATTAACATATACAATTTAGACACAATAGCAATCTTCAGTCATAGAGCAGACCTCGATCACTGCCAAAAACATTTCTCCCCTCACCATTGAATGCTCTGTGAATTTCATCTGTGATTCAGATTCTAAGTGAACTCAAAGAATTTCATTTTTATGGGTGATGGCAGGGAGAACTGGGCATCCCCATACACAGCTGGCGAGAGTGTAAATATTTATATAAGCTTCCTGGAGGGAAATTCAGCAATGTGTACAGAAAGCTTTAAAATCATGCTCACTTGCTCACCTTTTGACCCAGTAATCATATGTCCATGTATGCCCTGGAACTTGTCCTCAGAAAGTGTGTGTGTGTGTGTGTGTGTGTGTGTGTGTGTGTGTGTGTTTCTGTACCATTTACTCACTGCAATGTTGTAGGACCAGGGAAAGACTGGAAACAAGGTGAATGAATGTCTGCCTATAGGACATGAGTTAAATACATTATGATACACTCATACCATACAATGAACACGACACAGCCAATAAAATTCATGCAGTAAAGGAGTAGTTTGCAAACCGTGGGTCACAAACCCCTAATGAGACATGAAACCAGTTTTCGTGGGCCATGGACAGCTTTTTAAAAAATATTTACTTATTTGGTTGTGTTGGGTCTTAGTTTTGGCACATAGGCTCCGTAGCTGTAGCACACAGGCTTAGCTGCTCCAGGGTATATGGAATCTTAGTTCCCTGACCAAGGATTGAACTCGCATCCCCTACATTGCAAGGCAGATTCTTAACCACTGGACCACCAGGGAAGTCCTCCCATGGACAGCTTTTTAAATAGAAGCATATCAGAGTGCACCACACAACGTTTCACTATGGTTTTATGAATTTTTTGAAATGCATGTGTGTTTATTCTAGGTCATTATATGAAATGTATCTCTTGCTGCAGGCAACCCAGGGGTTGAACCCAGTTCTCCCACACTGCAGGAGGATTCTTTACCAGATGAGCCAGCAGGGAAGCCCACTGCAGGATACAGTAAAAACAAAATTGAAAACCACTGTAGTAACAGAATTTTCTTGCATGAAAATATGTCAACATTCTATATTTAAGTGGGGGGGAAATAAGTTAAAAACTATAGAGGATAATCCCAAATTTGACAAAAAATACCAACAATCAAATATATATGCATATACATGCACAGAAAATAAACATCCTCTGGGTAGTAATATTATGGGTGAAGGGAATTTTTCTCTGTTTTTCCCTACATGCTTTTGATATTTTCTAAATTTCCTATAATGAACAATTATTATGTTAAGATGCAGGAAAACACAGGCTATTTTCAAGTGAGGTTTTGGTAAGTAAGTTAAGAGTTTTAAGATGCCCCTAAAAATGAGTCAATGGTAACAATAAATGAAGGAGGTCACCTGTGACATCCTCCTGTAAAAAAATCCTTTCAGAAATGCTACATGCCAAAGCACTGGGGCAAGCAGCATGGTCCTATGAGAAGGTTCACAGGAAAAATCAAATGATAGCAGTTCAGAAATTAAAGCATTCTGTATCGAAGTGTACACATAAGTGTTGTTTCTTTAAAAAACAAAAAAAGAAGTAAGGAAGGAAGGGAGGGGAAAAGGGAAATAAGTAGAAATGAAGAATGAGAAGGAAAGAAAGTATCAAAAATGCCTGATATCTTATAAAGAGAGAGAAAGAGATAGAAAAAGGTTATCTTTAATATATAGTCACAAAAAATTGGACAGAACTTTCACTTTATAACTAGAGGTTTCGGCCACCAAATATCCTTCTGAGGTTAATAAATTTTAAAATGTCCAAGAACTCAGTTGAACCCAGTTCAACTTTGTTTTAATTCATAATGAGGCAATGAAGTGGCCAATGACCTGACCTCTCTTCGAACCAGATGAGGAATTTGATAGTCAGCGCTAATTCAGGTTCAGGTGATGACTGCACTGTTGGAAAACCTAGTTACCTGGAAAAAAAGAGTATGGGGAAGGGGCTTTAGTTTGGAAGCATAATCATTAGTGATGCTATTTAAAATCTCCTGCTTCACCTCAGTGGTACCCCCGTCAGGCATGTGGCTAATAACATTGCCAAATACGAAACGAGGAAAAGGCAGCTTTTCTGTATGAATTCCATTTCTTCATTTTCCAAATCTTTCTCAAGTAGAGATGCGACCCTGAACTCATAATGATTCTCTTCTGTTGGGAGAAACAATGGCAGCTCTGGGATTTCTATTTAAGTAAGTGATGTAGAGGTTTACTCTGCTTGGAAGAGATCCTTGCTGATGGAAATGACTGGTGATAAGACTTAAAGCCACCCTTCCGCATATAAGTGATATTCTACCATATTTGGTTTTCTCTTTCTGATTTATAGGTGGAATCTAGAAAAATAGTAGAGATGAACTTATTTGCCAAGCAGAAATAGAGACATAGATGTAGAGAACAAACTTATGGCTACCAAGGTGGAATGGGGAGGTGGGATGAGTTGGGAGATTGAGACCGACATATATAGAGTACTGCATATAAAAGAGATAATTAATGAGAACCTGCTGTATAGCACAACGAACTCTAGTCAGGGCTCTGTCATGACCTAAATGGCAAGGAAATCTTAAACAGAGGGGATATATGTAGACATATAACTGATTCACTTTGCTGTACAGCAGAAACTAACACGACTCTGTTAAGCCACTATAATAAAAAAAATTTTTTTAAGCCACCCTTCCTATTGCCACTCAGATGAGATGTGAATAACAAGATATGAAGACCAATGTGCTAACTCTGGAAGAGTGACATCACTTGTAGGTTGAAGGGAAAAAAAGCATTTCAACCTCACCAATTCTATTTTGGGAACAAGAGGTACAAAATTGTTAGACAGATGGACAAACCCATCCTTTTGGATGCTACTGTGAAAATTTGGAGCCAAACTCAAGTTGACTACATATGATTTTCAAAGAGTGTATTGGTCAAATTTATACCACTCTTTTCAAACCTTGTGATTTACTTGTGTTTTCCCAGCAATTTGCAAAGCACTAGAGAGAGCAGACAGTTATACAGTAATTATCCAATATTAGACAAATACAGCTGCTTGGTTTTTTAGTGCAATCCAGTAAGGATTTGTGAAAAGAAACAGATGCTTAAGGAGAACAACTGGTATTTAAAAAAAAAAATACCCAAGGCACCTGGATTCATTTGTCTAGACTGATAGATAACTGACTTCTCATTTTTAAAAATGCTCACATTATCCACTTTGCTTTATTGTATTTCTTTTCTAGAGCTCTGTATGTGTATCTCATTTAATCCTTATAACTAACCCATAAAGTATATACTATTAATATCCCCATTTTACAGATGAAGAAACTGACTTGCAAACCAGTTCAGTAATTCATTCAAGGTCACACAGCTCATACTCACAGCCAAGCTGTTGGCTCCAAAGCACACGTTACCTGACTGCTCCTATTTCCAACGCAGTCTAAACACCCAGCACCTTAATTCTCTCTCCCCAAAACCACTTTAAATCACTTGTTAAAATACTGTGACCTTTCCCAAGTCACTGTATATCCACATGCTCTTGCTGGGGATTGTCTGAAAGACCAAAGTAATTTCCCAGAAGGCCGGCATCATTCCTCATGAGCTGAAAAGCAAAGCAAAATGAACCAAAAGAAAAGGAACACGAGGCATTCATTGGGCATTCTGTGAACTGGACATAAACAAAATAGTTTTAATAAAGGGTTGGCAAGTGGGAACATATATCGTCGCCTTGTAGCTTGGTAGACCAGATGACCCTTCACATGGAGTCTCAGAGATATGAAGATGTACTTTATGTCCTAGCTTTTGTACCCTCCAAGAGCTGACAGAGGTCTACAAGTTTCAATAAAAACAATTTGCATTGTGGGATGCACAAGGTGGCAGGCTAATTTTAGGGTGGAGTTAGTTGGTCAGCTTTATTCTCTGAAAAATCTGGTTATGTCAGCCCACTCCCAGGAGAAATTCCCCAGACAGTTAACTAATAAACTTGAATTTCCCAAACAAGCTACACACTGCCAAAACACAATGCTGACAACAAAGAGCCTTTTTTCTTAGCATGGAAGAAAACTGGGTGCATTAAGGCAACCTGGTCAGACAAGAGCAAGAAGACACACAAGGGCTCCCCAACAGGCCTTCCTCCCAGCCTGACATTTCTTGTCAAGAGAAGGAAAACTTTCACTGTAAATATGCATTTGAATCATAAAACAAATCCACCCAGTACTTTTGCAGAGAATGAGAGGGAAAAAAAGAGGCTCCAGGACAAATGTCTAAGTAAAAATTATAAAGCGTTTTTGACCCCTCTCACCTCTCTTCACAACGCCCTCCCTCCTTCTCTCCCACTTGCCTCTTGCACTGAGCAGTCGTACACTTTACACAGAATGTCAGCTGTAATTCAACAGCGTCACTGTGAACATGGAGCAGGCAGTGGCCAGAAACAGCCTCTCCAGGGCTGTCTGCAGAAAAAGACACTGACTGGCTTTGATGTTCAAGGCAGCGGTCAACTGCACATGGTCAACCCAGGTGTAAGCACAGAAATTTGTTCCTGAGTCAGGTGAGATGGGAATGCTAATTCATTTGGATGAGATTTGTGAAAAATATTCCTTTCAGTGAAAGAAGGGTATATCTCACTGCTATGCAGACATGTGCCACTGGGGTAGGGGGTGCAAAAAAAGATTAAGGCTAGCCCGAATAAGATAGCCCAAATAAGGTAGTTCTTCAAGGCAACCCTCAATTCAGAATATAAGGGTGCCTCAGGGATCACCACAGTTAGACTGCGGTTACAGTTCCCAAGCCCCAGTCTGTAGTAATCCACACTGAAGTCACATTTAAAGATAAGAATAGCATCCTGTCACCATCAGATGTGTATCTATCACATCTTCTCTCTCCTCCAAGCCTCTGCATACTGTTCCTCATGCCCCAAACACTTCCCTCACCATTGGCCTTTAGCTTAAATGGCTAACCCCTACAGGTCCCTTACTTCTCAGCTTAAGAGTCACTTCCCTTGCTTTACCTTCAAATGTGCCTGGCAGATAGCAGTGATGAACAGAATTTTTTAGAATAAATGACTAGGACCCACTTGTGGCCAGTGGGTATAAAGAAAATACACTAGATTCTTCTAGAAGGCATTTTCTCCATAATGAAAGGCAGGAGCTAGCTGGAGAAATAGCCTTTTTCACACTTTTCCTCCCTCCCATCTTTGCAAACTCTCAGGTGAGAATACCTAAAGCTGAAGCCATCTTCGGATCATGCTGTAACAACCCATGGTTCAAAATCCAACAGGCTACCATGGCAGCATGAAAGGACATCAACAGCCTGAACCCTTTACAGCCTGGTGAACTGCTGACTCTATCCTCGGACCGCACCCCTGGATTTTTTACTAAGTGAAATCTAAATATCCTAAGTCACTGTTCATTAGAATTTTTCTCTTATAGACAAAAGCACCCAGACTGCCACATTCTGTACTTATTAACCTAAATTGTGACTGGCATTTGCTTGTCTGTCTTCCCACCTAGACCATGAGGTCCAGAAGGATGAAAGTGTCTCACTGTTTACCATTTCCCTGGCATCTACAGCACTTGGCAAAGAACCAGTTGCCTTAAACATTCGTTAAACAAGAGACTCATTTTCCTCACACCCGCCTCCCATGTTCCCAAGAACTAACACTCAATGCTGACCCATTTCTATCTTTCTGAACCTTTAGAGATATCTTTGATGTTGGATCTGGCATCTCTTAGCTCTCAGAATGCTATGACACGTCTTAAAAAGTCAACTTTTCTTCAAGCTTTAAGAGTAAATCAAACGGATATTTTTCAGACTTCAATTTAGAAAATGTCTTAGTGACATTCAACATAGTAGATCATGCCTCCCTTTTTAAAACCCTTAGTGCCAAAACTGCATTTGCTTTCTTTTTATTGAAGCAACACTGACTTACAGACTAGAAGAAAATATTTTCAAATGGTAAAATGGACAAGGGGTTAATATCCAAAACAGACAAGTAGCTCATACAGTTCAACAAAAATAAAAATAAAAAAAATCCCCCCAAATGGGCAGAAGACCTGAATAGACATTTTTCCAAAGAAGACATATGAATGGCTAACAAGCACATGAAAAGACACTCAATATCACTAATTATTACAGAAATGCAAATTAAAATAATAATGAGATATCACCTCATACTGTCAAATGGCTATCAGGAAAAAGTCTACATGCAATGAATGTTGGCAAGGATGTGGAGAAAAGGAAACACGTGTACACTGTTGGTTGGAATGTGAGTTGGTGCAGCCACCATGGAAGACAGTATGAAAGTTCCTCCAAACACTAAAAATAAAACTACTATATGATCCAACCATTCTGCTCCTGGGTATATATACAAAAACCACAAAAACAGTCATTCGAAGCATATACTCCAATGTTCACAGCAGTACTATTTACAATTGCCAAGATACGGATGCATTTGCTTTCCTATAGTTCCCTTGCACTTTTCTTTCTTTTACAAGTTCATCTTTATTTGTTCTGCACCAAATTTCTAAGCCTTCCTTTCTAGCCACCATATGCTGGCGCAATCATCATTGACCGTGCTTTCAACTTTCACCTTTATGTTGATAACTCGCAAAGTTATACCTTCTAGCCCTGCCCTCTCCTCTGAGCTCAAGCTACATGTATCTAACTCCACTTTAATATCTATGTATAGATGTCTCATAGAGAGACCAACTCTCCAAACCTCTAATAGGTTACAGCTCTTAGTAAATGCTCAAACTGCACTCCCTTCGTTACTGTCTTTTACAGTACTGGATACTTTTTACAGTACTGGATACTGGTCTTGCATAGTACTCATCCTGCTCATAATTTTAATTTTTTGAATATTTATTTATTTGGCTGCGCTGAGTCTTAGTTGCAGCACACAGGATCTTCGATCTTCACTGCAGCCCATGGGACCTTTGGTTGTGGCATGCAAACTCTTACTTGTGTTGCAGCACGTGGTATCTAGTTCCCTGACCAGGAATCGAACCCAGACCCCCTTCACTGGGAGTCACTGAAATACCAGGAAGTCCCTTCTCATTTTATTTACCTTGGTTGATTACACCTTTCTTCTCCACTGGAAGACAAGTACCACAAGCCCAAGAATTGACTGCTTGCACTTACCTGTGTGTCTCTAGCCCCAAGCACAGTACCTGGCTCACTGAGAGGCAATCAATACGGAATGAGAGATGCCTGGAACCATTTCTGGAAAGCACGCAGATTAAAAGGAGAGAGAGTGGAGTCAAACAAGTTAAAATCCCGGGCCCACAGAAAGACAAGGTGTGTCACCTTAGACATAACATTCACAGTCTTTCTTTAAGTTTCAATTTCCTCATCAGTAAAATATGGACAATAATAAAGATTCATAAGACAATCTCCCTAAAACACTTAAAACAATGCCTGGAATGCAGAAGGCAGACGTATCCATTACTATGAAGTTTATCCAAGAGCAATTAAAACCCAATATAGCATGACTGAAGCAATACCGAAGGGTATCTCTGTCTTATCCAGAGGTTTCCATCAGGCTCCTCCAGTCCTCCTGGTTCTTCATCCTCAAGATGATGCTCTCCCCACATGGGGCCAAATTTCTGCTCAACTTCAACTCTTACATTCGCATTTTCATCCACAGCAAAGAGCATCCTTGTAAGGACCTTCCTCTGAAGTCATACCCAGGATCTGCTCGCAAATCCCACTGGCACGAACTTAACCTTGTCAGCCACATCAAGCAGAAGGAAGGCCAGGAAACATGGTTTTTATTTCAGATTGTCACGTGCCCAGCAAAAATTGAGAGACGAATACCAGTCTCTTTTATAGCTAGACAGTGAAAGGAAAATTCTTACACAGAAATTGGGCGTTTTATGTCAAGGAGTGCCTCCATAAAAGATGATGTGGATGAATGAGACTGTGGAAGCACCCTCCACGGAAACACATCTGGTCACAGTAATGGGCACATAAATGCATTTGTTGGATTTTAATGAAATCCACCACCACCATCCCACTATGTGAACCTTCTAAATCCCTGGGCCCCAGACTCCAGTGGAAGTATTCAGTTCTGGTCTTACCCAGAAAGAATCTTTCAGAGGTTCATCCCATTGCCACTCACATAATGCCTATCTTGAGATTTGCTCTCTGAGTGATGCACAATGCCAACAGGTGCCCAACTGGACTTCTCAGGGGGCTCTGGGGCAGACTTTTGCCCATGGAACTCCCCCTTACACCTGCCCAGGGCAGGTCACCAACAGAAGGACAGTGGCTTTGCCTACCTGACACATTGAGGGCTCCCCCACCTGTCACTAACCACCACCTTGAAAATCTAACCTTGCTTTACAGCTAAAGCAATCCTGTCCCTCCACTTAAATTCGCTTGGGAAAAGTTAAAAAAAAAAAGGAATTTTTGCCCTCCCTATGAATCCTCAAGACTGAGAGAGGAAAAAAAAAAAAGATTCTGCCACAGTTCAAAGAGAGAAAGGAAGTATTTACTTTTTCCCCCTTTCATGCAGAAGGGAAAGGAGTATTGATTATTATTTTGATAATGGAAACTAAACTCTAAATAAGATCATCCAATAAGGATAAACATATTCAAACTGCCTATTTTCCTTCATCTCATGGAAATGGTACATGGAATCACCATCCTTACTATTAAAAGCTTTTTATCAAGATGCCTGGGGCACAAAGGGGGCTGATTTTTACTAAATCTGTAACATTACTTGGGGATGACATGGAGGTCTCTCCCAAGAACTTAGAAATAAGATCGCCACCTGACAGCTTATCAAAATATATCAAAGTGTATCAAAATTTTAAAAGTACATCATCCTTCTATTTTCTCTACAGATGCACACATTCAAGAGCAGAAGGGTATCCTCCACAGCCTTGTTTGTAAAAGCAAAGGGTGGAAGTGACAGAGATGCTCACAAAGAGTGGGGAGGTTAATTATATATCATCATATAACCCTACTGAGAACATACAACGTCAAGACTACAAAACACCAAACTCAACCTCTATAGAGTGTCGTGGAAGGGTGTTCACAATCCGGTGAGATTGCTAGTGCAAATGCAGGCTATGAAGCCAAAAGGTCTGGCTTAATCATTTCCTCACTCTGTGACTGTAAGTTACTCAAGATCTCTAAGCCAGAGGATGTTCATCTGAAAAATGGGATAATAAGAGGATCACCTCACAGGGTCCCGTAAGGATGAAATACTTAGCCTAGAAGACGGTGAGCTGCCATGGGGTAACTGTTAACTCAGTCCAGATTTTTGGCCGTCCTAGCAGTATCAAGGACATGCCATCAGTGTCAGCAGACTATATCAGTCTCCACATCTTCCTCTATCCTGTGTGAATCACTCAAAAAGAAGTAAAGAAAGTCATCGGTAAGCAATGGTGCCCATCTGGGAATGAAGCTGGCATTGCAGAAAGCAAGATGTGAGTGCTGGGGAAAAGAAAAGTCTTTGGCTTTACTTTCATTTATGTGTTAGTGGGTTTTTTTCCTTCTAAAAACCAGGTCATGTTACTTTTATCATAAAGTGTTTTTTTTTTTCAAGATTGGCCTCTAAGAATTAAACATTAATTGCATCTCTTCCTGGAGGCAAGCAGAGATATATGAAGTCCCCAGGTAGGGGTTTCGGAGTCTCAGGACCTGATGCAACGGGACTGAAAATAGTCACATATCTAAAGAAAGGATGTGACTGCCTATGGGCTGGAGGTGGGGTTGGCACCGAGTCCTGGTAGTTCAGGAAGAATAGGGACAGCAGAAGTGGCAGGGTGCCCAAGCAGCTCACAGGGAGAGGAAGCCCGTAGACTCTGTTTGCAGATGTGTCCTCCAGGCTCTTCACTTCACTGGATTGAACTACATCCCCCAGCCCACATTCATGTGTTGAAATCCTAACCCCTAAAACTCCAGAATATGACCCTATTTGGAAATAGGTCTTTCTTTTTTTGTTGTTTACTTTGTTTTTATTTATTTTTTTTAATTTTATTTTATTTTTAAACTTTACAATATTGTATTAGTTTTGCCAAACATCAAAATGAATCCGCCACGGGTATACCCGTGAAATAGGTCTTTCTTTTTTTAAAAAAAATATTTATTTGGTTGCATCAGGTCTTAGCTGCATCATGCGGGATCTTTCACTGCAGCAGACAGACTCCAGTTAGCACATGGACTCTCTATTAGGGCATGGCGGCTTAGAGGCCCTGAGGCATGTGGCGCTTGGTTCCCTGAACAGGGATGGAAGCCAAGTCTCCTGCATTGCAAGGCAGATCCTTAACCAATGGACCACCAGGGGAGTCCCAGAGATAGCATCTTTCAAGAGATAATTAAGGCAAAATGGGGTCATTAGGGGGAGTCGTAATCCAATATATCTAATGTCCTTATAAGAAAAGGAAATCTGGACACAGATACACGGAGGGAAGACCATGTGAAAACACAGGGAAGAAAAGACAACTACAAGGCAGAGAGACAGGCCTGAGAAGAAACCAACCCTGCTGACACCTTGATCTTGGACTTCCAGGCTCCAGCTCCGTGAGAAAACCCACTTCTGCTGTTTAAGCTCCTCGGTGTATGGCATTTTCCTACGGCAGACCTGGCAAACTAATACACTCTGTTAGTGATTCTTTTTCCGTACATGAATATTACATTTTCTATGTGCAAATCCATCCATCTTCCCCTTTATGGATTCTGGGTTGTCATTTTCTTTTTTAAATCTTGATTTAAAAGCACCCTACCATCCCCACATTACGAAGATATATCCATACCACCTTCTTATCATTTTTGCCATTGCTACTGTTGTCCTGCGGTACCTCTTTGGTGTCGCTCCTTATCTGAAATATATTTCTGTAACTTGGGTGTGGTCAGGCCCTAACTTTGGGGTGGCCCATTGTCTATATTACTTTTGTGCTCATAACACTGCTATAACTATTGTCGAAGTGGATTTTGGACACAGGAAAACATTCATGATACACATTTAGGTGAAAAGAGGAAATAATATTTAAAAAACACATTTTTGAAGTAAAATGATTCATATATACTTTGTAAGTACTGTAAAATGTATGAAAAACAGACACTAAATTATTAGCCACAGTTATCTCTGGGTAATAGGCTTTTTATGCTTTCAGGACTTTCTAATTGACTTTACCAAAATAACATTAATTTAAGTGAAACCCTACTGTGTCTCAGATTGCCTTTTCTTATAAGGACACTAGTCATATTGGATTAGGGTTCACCCTAATGACCCCAATTTGTCTTAATTACCTCTTGAAAAGACCCTATCTCCAAACAGGGTCATATTCTGAGGTCTTGGGGTTTTAACACATGAATTGGTTGGGGGGGAGCAACAATGACCATAATATAGAATCTGATAGTGAGACCCTGGGATTCAGACCAACCCATGATTGCATCAGGGTGACCCTGGACAAGTTATTTCACTTCCCCTACGTGAGCTTTCTCATGTGTAAAATGGGGATAAGAACAGGTGGTCATAGGGTGGTCATGCAGTCTGTTGTTTGGGAAGAGAGTGTTCTTGGTGGGAATAACACCCGTTCAGTCAATGGCACTGTAATGTCCCCGCCAACTTCAAAGAAGGGCAAAGCTCCAGGAGCAGCAGGTGGAGAGGCAATCCCATAGGCGTGGTCCATGAAGTGTGGGCAGTGGAACAAGACATAAAGCTGGAATCGAGACAGCAGCATTGACATATACATACTACCACGCACAAACTAGAGAACTAGTGGGAAGCTGCTATGCAGCACAGGGAGCCCAGCCTGGAGCTCGGTGAAGACCTAGAGGGCGGGGTGGGAGACAGGGTGGGGGCTGGGGAGGCTTGAGATGGATATATACACACGATTACAACCGACTCGAGTTGCTGTACAGCAGAAACCATCACAGCGTTGTAAAGGAATATTCCTCAAATTACACACTGAATTTAAAAACAGAAAATAAATATATGAAATAAAGTATTTCCCTTGAAAAAAGAAATATTAATAAAGCTGGGCTTAAGGAGGAGCAAGGATTAGGAAGGTCTTCTACTCCACACCAGTCACCTTGCACTTTTATAAAGACTAGGAGTATTCATGTCACAGAGATTTATAACAAGCGGTGATGTGATTACCAAAGTGCCAGCCTAAGTACTGTTCATGAAAACACTTTGCCAAAGGCAGCTGTGAACCTGGGGGCGGGGGGTTGGAGGGAGACTCTCTTCATCAGAAACAAGACCGTGACCACAATGTTCCTGAGCAAAACAGCCTCTGCCACCAGCCCCTCCCTGAAGAGACATCCCGTAACCAGAGCGGCAGGTGGGAAATACTCCTAAGCAAAATGCAGGCAAAGAGACGCCTTCCCTCCCTCATGCAGCTTTGAAATAGCCAAGACCGAAGGATTTTTTTTCCCCTTCCCTTTCTTTTTAAAAAAATATACAACCCAGGGCAAATCTCATACTTCTTCTGCCCCAGGGAAGGGGTAGCTGAGTCACGGGGTGTCTGAAGCTGCCAGCTCACAGCAGGGCCTGGAAAATCAATACCTCTCTCTGAAGTTATCCCAAGTGCTGAGACCTTTAACCAAACTCCAGTAGGCAGACACTATCAACAGTCTTTCACGGTATCAGGAGATGAGGGTTTATTCTCCCAAACAGCCTTGAAATGCGACAACGGGAGCTGTTCTCTAAGATGCAGGCATGCAGAATTCAACAGCGGAAGTGGCTTCCGACTCTGTCTGCCGACAGGAATAAGAGACAGCTGGACTGTGGATGGAACACTCTCTCAGTATCACAGCCTTCTGGCCAAAAGAGCACGCCCTAAATGCCTATGTTGGCATCCTGCTCACATCGCTATTGACGTGTGTATCTTAGGGTATCGTTCTTCACCTCTCTGTGCCTTAGTGTTCACCTAATATCAGGCACCCCAGCTCGACAGGGATTGCTGTGAGGATTAAATAAGAGGGACATGCAGGCGCTGGGGTTCTCCTTTAATCCTATAAGCACTCCAAGGAAGTTAACAGTTGTTATTAAAGAATGTATAATTTGCAAAAGCACAGTTGCCAGAAAGGAGAAATCACAAAGGTTCACTTCCCACCTAATCTATCCGTCTTAAAATTCTGCCTTTTTCCAAACTAAGAATTTTGAAGAGGTCTTCAGACTCTCAAATCACAAGGAATCTGGACTCTTCCAGAGCTGAGAACCTGGACCCTCTGAAAACAAGGGTTCAAATACACTCTGTTAGGTGGAAAGGCTAACGGAGGCTGGATGTATTTATGGCTCTTCCTAATTCATCCGTCTCTTTTACCTCCAGCAGTGTGTGTTAGTCGCTGTCGTGTCTGACTCTTTGCAACCCCATGGACTATGGCCTGCCAGACTCCTCTGTCCATGGGATTCTCCAGGCAAGAACCAGCAGGCAAACCCTTACAGGGAAGTGTTCTGTGGCTTTCTTTGCTGAGTGTGGGGTGTGAATAAGGAAACAGCTAGACTTCCATTCCCACAGAGGATAGGAGATGGACCTCAGGGGGAAACATCACTTTGTGCTAACGAAAAACCCCAGACAATACACAAGGTACCTATTTTTAAACAAAACACCACGACCCTAGATTTGACCCAAAAACGTTTTTCCCTAGAATGTAGGTTTATTTTCATAAGTCTTTCAAAAGCGTAAAAAATTAAATCACACTTAATTCTCTAACACCGGCCTTACCTTAACTGCAAAGAGGAAAAATGACACAGAATCAGGGTTGTTCTAGAAATTCTGGGCTATCAAGTTGTTACATGAAGGCTGATGAAATGCCAAATCATTTCTCCCTCTCGACTTGAAGGGAATCTGGGCAGGAAGACTTCATGTGATGAAACGATTTCACTTGCTATTTGAAGAATTTTCTTGTAAGATATACAATCCCTTTAAATTTTCCCAGGCAGCTGCTAGAGGTTGCTAAGGAAATGATGGAAATAGAAAATATTCTAAATAAATAATTAGTGATTTCTGAGGAGCAGGTTCTTGAGATGTTTTTTTCAGGCTGTCACACATCATAGGTACCAACACTCGACAAGTGTCCTGTCTTGCCTTCCCTCCCTCTCTCTCTTCTCCCCTTCCCTTCCTTCCTTTCTTTCTATGTTAAAGAAGATAACATAGATAACCCATAAGGATCCCCTGTATAACCTAGGCAACTCTACTCAATACTCTGTAATGGCCTATACAGAAAACAAATCTAAAATAAAGTGGATATATGTGTATGTATAACTGCTTCACTTTGCTGTACACCTGGAACTAAAACACTGCAAATCAACTATATTCCAATAAAAATTATTTTTAAAAGGAGCAGTGGAATCTTCAAGCAGTGAGCCACAGAGGGAGCTTTGGAGTCACACTGTGCCCACCTTGGTGGAAAGACACAGACGAGGACCCAGGCCCCCCAACCCCACGCAAGGCAGCGGAACACTCACTGTATCTGTTTTATTCTGTTGTGCTTCGGCAAAAGATTATGTCTGAACAGAAGAATCTTGAAACAGACATCTGTTGTTTTGGCACCAGCATCCATTTCCTTTCCTTGATAACCGTATCCTGGTTCTGCTTTGGGAAAATGCCCGCGTCTCATCCTCCGTGCCCCCAGGAGAAGCAGCCCGCCTCTGCTCCAAAGAGGCACGTACCTCAAGCCTCACACCCCCTCTGACAACAAGGGCTGGTGGCAGGATGTCTGTGTGCGACCCCATAAGGGGGAATGAGGCATCAGCAGACACTTTTGGGACAAAGATGGCGCATTTTCCTACTGCATTTGGGCTGAGAAGACTGGGCTGGCACCCATTGCCATGCACAAGGGACAGATTTTCAGAAAGCAACCAGCTACCTCAGAGGCAGTGGAATCCAAAAATGAGACATCTGCTGGGACTTCCCCAGCAGTTAAGACTCTGAGCTTCCACTGCAGGGGGTACAGGTTTGATCCTTGGTCAGGGGACTAAGATCCCACATGCCACACAGCACAGTCAAGAAACATTTTTAAATTCAAAAACGACAGATTTGCTGACACTGTTTAAGCCCGACTTAGGCCGTTCCCGGGCTTCCCTGGTGGCTCAGATGATAAAGAATCTGCCTGCAATGCTGGAGACTCAGGTTCAATCCCTGGATCAGGAAGATCCCCTGGAGAAGGGAATGGCTACCCACTCCAGTATTCTGGCCTGGAGAATCCCATGGACAGAGGAGCCTAGTGGGCTACAGTCCATGGGGTCACAAAGAGTGGGCCACAACTGAGCAACTTTCACTTTCACTTTCCAGTATTCTGGCCTGGAGAATTCCATGGACAGAGAAGCCTGGCAGGATACAGTCCATGGAGTCACAAAGAATTGGACACAACTAAGCTACTAACGGAGAAAGCAATGGCACCCCACTCCAGTACTCTTGCCTGGAAAATCCCATGGACGGAGGGGCCTGGTGGGCTGCAGTCCATGGGGTCGCTAAGAGTCGGACACGACTGAGCGACTTCACTTTCACTTTTCACTTTCATGCATTGGAGAAGGAAATGGCAACCCACTCCAGTGTTCTTGCCTGGAGAATCCCAGGGACAGGGGAGCCTGGTGGGCTCCTGTCTATGGGGTTGCACAGAGTCGGACACGACTGAAGCGACTTAGCAGCAGCAGCAGCAGCAAGCTACTAACACTTTCACTTCCACCTTTTTAGGCCATTCCCACCCAGGACTTCTCAAACATATAAACCGTTAAATTCCTTTTTGGTTCATGCTTGGTTCAGATACTATGTGGAATTTATGCATATTATAACCAGGACAACCCTAACCAACAGAGTTCCACGGCTACACTTCTAACCACTGGGAAAGATTTTCTTTAAACATGCTCTAATATATTATGATGGGAACAGTTTCTTCCTCCTCGTGGAGGAAAGGAAAAGAGACTAGAAACAGACATAATCCCAAGATATCTAGGAGCATCAATGTCAAGAGTTGAAGGTAAACTCAAAGAAGACTCTCACACAGCAATTCATACATGAATGAGAACCAGTGAGTACCGAAAATAAAACTCTTATTCTAAATAAGAAAATCAGTGGTTCCGGGTAAGGTTATGGGGTTTTTGTTGGCTGAGATCACCATGCAATTTTTAGAGTCTAAATGGGTAATAATCTATTTAACACCTGGCATATACATTACTACAATAATTTATAACATTAAATGTCTTAAATATTTATGGAAACATGGTATGTTCATTTTGTTTGTCCATATTCAGATATTCATCGCTAGTAAGGAAAGAAAAATGCCACCTGGCAATATACTCTTTGTATCCAAAAACAAATCTTAAAAATTGGCTAAGAAGTGGGTAGAGAAAAAAGATAGCCAACTGTGTTTGAGTTTGTTTGTTTTAAACATTCTCTAAACATCTGTTTTGCCTGTTTATTGTTTACTGAATGTAAGCCTTTTATAAAGTCTCTTATTTTGCAGGGGCAAAATACGTGGGATTAGCCCACTTTGGAAGCAACCTGAAGTCACGCCATGTTTTAACTCAAGAAAAGCCTTGCTTTGAGATCAGTCTGTGTCACATGACCACCACCTAGTGGTGGGGTACGTAAATAGCAGGAATAGCTGACAGTTCCATAAACACCTTTTAAATGGACCCCAGCACCGTCCTGGTTTTTTGTTTTTTTTTTTTGTTTTTTTGTCATGCTCATTTTGATCAGAACGAGATCTTCCCTCCAGGATGGCAGAATTAGAAACCAAGAAATTAAGAAACCAGACTCAATGGACATGAGTTTGAGCAAACCCCAGGAGATAGTGAAGGACACGGAAGCCTGGTTGTACTGCAATTCATGGGGTCGTGAAGAGTCAGACACGACTTAGCGACTAAACAACAACAAGAAAACAGAAATCTGGGCAGGATCAAAATAACTATGGAATTAAGAAAATGTTAATGATGACAGTGGTTTATCAGCACTTTCCAATGACTGGAGCTCTTACCACGAGGAGTCCACAAAGTCAGTCCAGGTGAAAAGTGAAAGTGAAATTCGCTCAGTCATGTCTGACTCTTTGCAACTCCATGGACTGTATAGTCCATGGAACTCTCCAGGCCAGAAGAGCAAAGTGGGTAGCCATTCCCTTCTCCAGGGTATCTTCCCAACCCAGGGACTGAACCCAGGTCTCCCACATTGCAGGCAGATTCTTTACCAGCTGAGCCACCAGGGAAGCTCAAGAATACTGAAGTGGGTAGCCTACCCCTTCTCCAGGGGATCTTCCTAACCCAGGAACTGAACCAGGGTCTCCTGCATTGCAGATTCTTTATCAGCCAAGCTACCAGGGAAGCCCTGGTAAGTACAGGTAGTTCAAGATACAGTCATATTGAGGAGAGATAGTTTACCAGAGGCCCAAATGAAGGGCAAATGTAAACTATGCAGTTATCTAAGGAAAAAGCATTACAGTGGAGGAGGCAACAAATGCAAAGGCTCCATGACAGGCAACGTTTGGCTTCTTGCAGCACATACAAAGTGAGGAGATAAGTATGATTCAGGCAAAGAAGCAAAGACAAGAAGGCTCTTGACTGTAGGTAAAGAGGTGGGCAGGGATCAGGTTCTTTAGGGCTTTATAAATCATGATCAGGACTTAGAATTTTCTTTTCGGTTGATAAAAAGCCATTGGAAAATATGAAGTAGGAGAATGATGTGGTCTGCTTTATGTCCTAAAAGCATCACTTACTCTAGTCAATGTGAAGAGCAGACTACAGAGGTCAAGGGCATTAGCAGAGGGACTTCCCTGGTGGGCCAGTGGTTAAGAATCCACTTTGCAATGCAGGGGAAACAGGTTCGATCCCTGGTCAGAAAACTAAGATCCCACATGCTGAGGGTCAAATCAGTCCAAAGGGCATAATACTGAGGCCCACACACCCCAGAGCCCGGGCTCTGCAACAAAAGAAACCACCACAATAATAAGCCCACACATCACAACTAGAGAGGAGCCCCTGCTCGCCACAGCTAGAGAAAGCCTGTGCACAGCAATGAAAAGCCGATGAGCCAAAAATAAATTAACTAATTAATTTGAAAAAACAGTGTTACCAATACAGTATATTAACACATATATATGGAATTTAGAAAGATGGTAATGATGACCCTTGGAGAAGGCAATGGCACCCCACTCCAGTCCTCCTGCCTGGCAAATCCCATGGACAGAGGAGCCTGGTGGGCTGCAGTCCATGGGGTCCTGAAGAGTCGGACATGACTGAGCAACTTCCCTTTCACTTTTCACTTTCATGCATTGGAGAAGGAAATGGCAACCCACTCCAGTGTTCTTGCCTGGAGAATCCCAGGGATGGGGGAGCCTGGTGGGCTGCCGTCTATGGGATCACACAGAGTCAGATACGACTGAAGTGACTTAGCAGCAGCAATGATGACCCTATGTGCAAGACAGCAAAAGAGACACAGATATAAAGAACAGCCTTTTAGACTCTGTGGAAGAAGGCAAGGGTGGGATTATTTGACAGAATAGCATTGAAACGTGTATATTACCACATGTGAAACAGATGACCAGTCCAAGTTTGATGCATGAAACAGGGTACTCAAAGCCAGTGCACTGGGACGACCCAGAGGGATGAGATGGGGAGGGAGGTGGGAGGGGGGTTTAGGACAGGGGGATATATGTACACACGTGGCTGATTCATGTCAATGTATGGCAAAAAACTACCACAATACTGTAAAGTAATTAGCCTCCAATTAAAATAAATTAATTAATTTAAAAAATAAAAAAGAGTGTTAGCAGAAACAAGGCTAGAAGTCTACTGGGCAAGAGCTGTGTGTGGTACCAAGGCAGACTGACAGATATGTAGATAGATAGGTAGACAGCTACCTATGTATACAAACACAGGTGTGTGTACATACATATATCTTCATCTGATCAAATACATTTATCATAATAACATAGTCTTTACAAATACAGAAGAAAATTATTATTTTTAATATAAAAATCAATATAAGTAAGTACATTTTTATGGCAATAAAACTTAAGACTGATGTTTAGAAAATATCAAATTCTTAATAGAAGTAGAAAATCAGGTACATTTTATGTGTCCTTCTAAAATATCCT
This sequence comes from Bos indicus, assembly GCF_029378745.1. Taxonomy (NCBI): domain Eukaryota; kingdom Metazoa; phylum Chordata; class Mammalia; order Artiodactyla; family Bovidae; genus Bos; species Bos indicus. Next base: position 24,358,455 of record NC_091784.1, on the reverse strand, counting down.
GTGACCTCTTAAAATAGTTCTATGTTCCACACAAAAAGCACTGCATGTGTGCTAAGTTGCTTCAGTTGTATCTGACTGCAATTCTGTGGACTGCAGGCTGCCAGGCTCCTCTGTTATGGGATTCTCCAGGCAAGAATCCTGGAGTGGGTTGCCATTTCCTCCTCCAGGGGATCCTCCCAACCCAGGGATCGAACCCATGTCTCTTACATCTCCTGCATTGGAGGGGGGCAGGGGGGGAAGGTTCTTTACCACTAGCACCACCTAGGAAGCCCAGCAAAAAGCATTATGCCCACTCAATTTATTTCGTCCTTCCAACTGGATTCCCTTCTGGATGGAAGATAATAAAAAGAGGTCAAGTATGACCACATCCTTGTGTTAGTTACTTTAGCAGATACTTTAGCAGATGACCCCAGACTCATTCTCCCCTCCTTCTTGGACACAGAAACATTCATATCGGTCCTGGAATCCCCTGCAGTTCGATGTGGTCCTGTAGTGGAATTCTCACCAAGAGAAAGAGCAGAAGTCATAAGTGTTATTTACTCCACTTGCTAAAGAGGAAATTACTTCCTGCACTTTGTCCTCTTTGCCAGACTATTTGCTGGAAGGAGAAGACTCTTGAGAGCCCCTTGGACTGCAAGGAGGTTCAACCAGTCCATCCTAAAGGAGATCAGTCCTGGGTGTTCATTGGAAGGACCGATGTTGAAGCTGAAACTCCAATACTTTGGCCATCTTATGCGAAGAGTTGACTCATTGGAAAAGACCCTGATGCTGGGAGGGATTGGGGGCAGGAGGAGAAGGGGATGACAGAGGATGAGATGGCTGGATGGCATCACCGACTCGATGGACATGAGTTTGAGTGAGCTCCGGGAGTTGGTGATGGACAGGGAGGCCTAGCGTGCTGTGATTCATGGGGTCGCAAAGAGTCGGACATGACTGAGCGACTGAACAGAACAGAACTGAAATGGGGTAGAGTATCAGCTCTGAACCTAGGAGAAAAATCCTTTAAGGCAGGGGTTCTCAGTCAACCACAGGCAATTTTGCTCCCCAGGGACACCAGGCAATGTTTGGAGATATTTTTGGCTGTTCAGATGGTGGGGGGGTGGGGTGAGGAGTTAACTACTGGCAGCTGGGACGGGCAGCAGTCAGAGGGGTTGCAAAACATCCTACAATGCATAGGACAGCCCTCCACCACAAAGACTTTCCTGATCCCAAATGTCCACAGTGCTGAAAGTTGAACAGGTTTACTATAAAGCAACCTTCTTCAAACTTTGTGCAAAATAATTCCCCAAGTGTCTTCTTAAAATGTAAATTCTGGGGCTTCTCTGGTGGTCCAGTGAGTAAGAATCTATCTTGCGATGCAAGGGACATGGGTTTGATCCTTGACCCAGGAGCATCCCACATGCCTTGGAGGAACTAAGCCCATGCGAAACAACTACTGAGATCCAGCTCTAGAGCCCGAGAGCCACAACTACTGAACCCACGCGCTACAACTACTGAAGCCCATGTGCCTAGAGCCCCAAGCCCTGCAAAAAGAGAAGCCACAGCAGTGAGAAGCCCAAGCAACACAACAAAGAACAGCCAGCCACTCACCACACCTAGAGAAAGCTGCAGGCAGTAATGAAGACCCAGCACGGCCAAAAACAGATAAACAAATCTTTTTAAAAATAGTCAATTCTGCTTCAGAAAGTCTGGGGTGGAATCTGGGGTTCTGCATTTCTAACAAGCTCCCCAGGGGATGGTAGAGCAACAAGATGGAAAGAATGGAACTTGAGTCTCTGATTGGTCTTCCTGAGCATGATAACCCCAGCAGTCCAGACTGGAGTACCCAGGGGGTGCTGCTACTCAAACATACACGCCCACACACCTGAACTCATAGTTTTCAGCTTGTGTTCCTTCTGAGAGGCTGGTCTCAGGCAGCACTGATTGCTACAAACTCTGAATATTGACATTTCAATTTGAATATTGAATATTCAATTTGAATACTGAATTTCAGAGGAAAATCATCTATCTTATGTAAAGCCACTACAGGTTGGGATCTCTTTGCTGCAACAGTTCAGTTCTTCCCCTAACTAGTACAGTGTGTGTATGCATGTTCGGCTGTGTCTGACTCTTTGTGACCCCTTGGACTGTAGCCTGCCAGGCTCTTCTGTCCGTGGAACTCTCCAGGCAAGAATACTGGAGTGAGTTGCCATTTCCTTCTCCAGGGGATGTTCCCAACCCAGGGACAGAACCTGCAGCTCCTGCATTGGCAGGCAGATTCATTACCACGGCATCACCTGCGAAGCCCAACTAGTACAGTGACCATCTGCAAACTGCCAATGGTGATGTCTATGCTGCTGTTTGGCAAGATACCTCAAGAGCCTCAGAGGTGATATTTTCCAGAAAAAGAGGAAAAGGAAAGGGAAGAAAAGGAACAAGATGGTGGCTTCTAGAGAGCTCTGGGAAGAGTGTTTTGCTGCTGTAACAAATGACCCCAAACTAATTGGTGGCATGCCCTGGAAGTCAGAAGTCTAAAATGGGTCTCCGTGGGCTACAATCAAAGTGTCAAGGGGGCTGTATTCCTACTGGATCTTCCAAGGAAGAACCCATTTCCTGGCCTTTGTTGTAGCTTCTGGAAGCGGCCTGAATTCCTTGGCTCCTGGCCCCTTCTATCTTCAAAGCCAGCAACAGAGGGCTGAGTCCCTCCTGTGCAGCCATCCCTCTAAATCTCTCTCTTCTGCCCCCTCATCCATTTGAAAGGACTCCTGTGATTACATGGGGGCTCATCCAGATAACCCAGGATAATCTCCCCCCTCAGGTTTAGCTGTTGAGCAACCATAATTCCATCTGCAACCTTAATTCTTCTTTGCCATGTGATGCAGCATGATCACAGGTTTTGGAGATCAGGATGTAGTTATTGGGAGGATGTGTTATCGTGCCTTCCACAGCTTAGAAAGTAGGCTAGTCAGGCAGCCAGAAGGTGGGACATTACTATGCCTATCTGGTAAATGCAGAGAGGGTGCATAGGAAGAAGGGATGACAAGCCATTTGGGAGCAAAACGAGAGAATCTCCTGGTCACTCCCAGAGCTCATCCACTCCAGGGCAATCCTTAAAAGCACATGTGCTCTATGGCTTTTTATGTTCTCTCAGTGTGAAAGAAAGATGCCTCAGTGGTCATGAGTCAGGTAAAAGAATTATGCAGACAGAGGTTCTCCAGGAATTCTCTGGATCTTCATGCAGTCTGCCCTCACAATGTTTGATATCCATGGTATATAATAGTTTCTGTAAATTAAACTTCTTAATCTAACTTTATGATAAGAGTACCTGTCCTGTATTTCAGGGACTCCCTGGAGTGCAACATTCCAGAAAAACAATTACCTGGGGGAGTTCATGGAAATGTGTGTGGATTAACAACAACTACAGGAGATGGACAAAGCAGATGCAAGCACATCACCATGATTCTGCCCTTGCAAAATCACTCGGGGCTTATCAGAAACGGATGTTCCCATTTTAGAGATGAGAAAACAAAGGCTCAAAGGCTAAATACTCTCTAGGCACCCAAAGCAAGGTAGACACAGCACTCAGACTCCAATCTTTAATTTCTGATTTTAGGTTCAGCTTTCTTTCCTAAATATCACAGAGCTCCAAACAGGCAAGCGGCCCTAGGATAAAGGCACTCAGACTGAGGAAATGACTCACATGTCCTCAGCTCCAAATCTCCAACCCTTTGCTGAGGCCTTAACCTGGAGGCAGAAGGGTGGATTTACACCTATCGTGTGAAACAAATCAAACACAGCCTCCACTTCACTGTTTGATTAAATGGCAACGATGTCATTTTGATCATGCATTTAGAGAAAGATAATACCAACTACTCCTGAGCATAACAGCCTATCAGGAATAATCCAGGCTCTCCTAAAACTTTGGCAACTATAGCAACAAAGGCCAGGAACCAAAGGCCACCTGTTAACCATGGCTTGGGAAGGCCTGCGGTGTGACCCCGTGACTGTCACTGCCCTACTGAAGTCTCATTCTCTTGATTTTGTAACACTGGGATAAGACGGTACCTACTTCATGAAGCTGCCGTGAAGGATAAATCAGGTAACGTGGTGTGCCGGCAGGACCTTTTGGGGAGACTGTCTAGCCCACACAGCTTGTTTGAGTGGGTTTCTCTTTCTTGTACCCAAAATAGTCTTGCAAAAATAGTACTTGAAAGAACTGAAAACAATTCTTAGCCAGAGTTCCCAAGGAGTGTGAGTGTGTGATTTCTTTGCAGAAGCCTGGAGTTTTGTAAGAAAATGGCACAGAGAAGGTACCCCTTTCATTCAATAAACTGTCACTGATTCAGAATTAGTGATGAATACGCCACCGTCATGAAGTGCCTACCTGTGCCAAGTACTGCTTCTGGCTCAGTACCCTGGCGAAATCAGGTGGGACAAGACCCTGCTCCCATGCACTTGATCTTCTGGGAGGGAGAGTGAAGTCATTAGGATGATTTGGGAGAGTAATACATCCTCTGAAGAAAATAGAACAGTGGAACAAGCTCAGAAGTGGAAAAAGGTCTTTAAATTAGGTAGTGTGGAGAGGTCTTTGGGGGAATCTGAAATGTGAGCCAAGATCTGAAGGACAGATAACCAGATACCTGCATTGTAGTAGTGGGATTGGGGGGGGCGGAGGGCAGTGGGGGGCAGAGAATTCCCAGAAGAGAGAATTAAAATGTCCTGGAGCTTCCCTGGGGGCTCAGTAGTAAAGAATCCACTTGCCAATGCGGAAGATACGGGTTTGATCCCTGATCCGTGAAGATCCCTCATGTCATGGAGCAACTAAGCCCAGGCACCACAACTACTGAGCCTGTGCTCTTGAGCCCTCGAGCCTCAACTCCTGAAGCCTGGGGGCCCTAGAGTTGGTGCTTCGAAACAAGAGATGCCACCGCCACGAGAAGCCCATGCACTCAACTAGAGAGTAGCCCCTGCTTGCCACAGCTAAAGAAAAACAGTCCTCAAACCATCGAAGACGTGGCACAGTCAAAATAATTACATTAAAAAAATTTTTTTAAATAAAATGCCCTGAAGTGAGAATGAACTTGGTCCCAGAAGAGAAAAGGAGACATTTCCACAGTCCGTTTTGGGGGCAAAACCCCACAGTCAGCCTGTCCAGTAGGCAGGCCATGCACATATGGGAAACCAAAAGCTTCCAGCACAGAAATACCAGCATTTACTGTTCACTCCCAGGAAGCTGGAAGACCACCCTTCCAGTGGAAGACAGCTTGGGGACAAATGAAAAGAAATGCTGTGTGTTTGGAGCCAAACACCTAGGTCTGAATCCCAACTGCACATCTTGACCAAGTTCCTTGACTTCTCTGTGCCTTGGTTTCCTGACCTGTACAACGTGACTGATCCCAGTAGCTGTCTCACCAGGTTCTTGGAATGATTGAAACCATGGCTTGGGGCAGAGCCTGGCACCCACAACATGTGTCCACCACTGGCATTCTTACATATTGCTACTATGATTCATTCAGGTCCAACGCTTAAATCGTCACCTCTCCGTTTCATTAAATAACCATCACTTGGCTGCGATTCATTTTTTGGTGCTGCTTTGTAACAACAGGAGTGCACCTAAACTCACTCATTTACATCAATTCAACAGTTAATCTACACTAGGAATGATTCTTGCTGTGGTTTAATCACTAAGTTGTATCCGATTTTTGCAATCCCACCAACCTCCTCTGTCCATAGAACTTCCCAAAAAAGTATACTGGAGTGGGTTGCCATTTCCTTCTCCAGGGGATGTTCCCAATCTAGGGATCTCTTTTTTTTTTTTTAACTTATTGATTTTTTACCAAAGGAAAATTGCTTT